>NC_086448.1:234678616-234978616 GCF_028390025.1 Pseudophryne corroboree
TGCTGCTGATGTAAATAAGGATCCTGTGTTTCCACACAGCGGCTGCTGCTGTTGTTTGTTTCTGGCGAGCGGAGGAAGCCAGTGGCGGGCCCCCTCACGGCCTGGGACTCCTATTTCAGTTTATTTACAGTTTCCCCCTTCTGGAGACCCTGGTCGCCTTCATCTACTCCCAAATTTGCATTGCAGAATATTTCAAGTTTTAAAGTTTTTGTCTTTGAAAACATAAGTTTTAATGAGCTAGCATGGCCGGACTGGCCATCTGGCACTTCTGGCACATGCCAGAAGGGCCGATGGGCAGGTGGGCTGAACCGGTCACTCAGAGAGCCGGGAAGGCCGCACACAGCGCAGCCTCCGGCTCTCTGGTTCCATGGTCTCCATGGAAATGGGGGCGTGCCACGAGTCCACGCCCCATGACTCGCAGCACGCCCCCATACATCATGCGGCATGCCCCCTGTGACATTTGCGCGCCCCCCATGGTCACGAATGCCAGGGCTGAATTAAGGCTCCAGTCTGTCTCTGAGAGCTAGTACCTATATGGTATCTCAAGATCTTCTTAACCGCTAACCAATGCTGTATTCCAGGATTCAGTGAAAACTGGCTAAGACGGATCACTGCATGTGTGATGTCTGAGCAACTTACAACACTTGCATACATCAGACTTTCCTTCTATGGTTTTGTTGTATAGACAAACCCTTTTAGTGGGGACATTGTCTCTGCCAAAATGTTCATCTTCCTAGCAGTTGTGTCCTTTAGAAACATGCTAATTAAGAGTGAGGTAGGGCTTCTGTAACTTACAGTAGTTTTGTTTGGGTAATGATTTCAAGCATAGGGAAATATCCTTAGTAAAGGCAAAAAAATAAATATTTCCAAGAACCATCATAAAGAGACTATAAAACACTTTGAATATTAAGGCATCAAAATCACAAGTTTGGGTGCACATACAAAACACATAGAACCAATCCCATTGGCAAATGCTGGGTGGGTGGGTCTGGTTGCCTGGAAACCCCCCTCCATCTGGCCAGCAGCTCAAATTATGAACACAATAGCAATAGTGTATAATACAATTACTAGAGCTGTAACCAGTGGAGTTTAAGGGATGGAGCAGCTGCACATGCCTTTTGGTAGCAGCTTCTTCTTCCAAAATTGCTGTATGTGTAGATCGGTGCACTGGACCTGAGAGTAGCTGCCAGGAAGAAGAGACAGACACCTTACCATGAAGTAGGAGAACGTGTGCTTAGAAAGTGCAGTTCTGTCTCCTACTGTTTCTATTATGTTTGTGTATTTATTTATTTATTTATTTATTTATTATGTGATGTTTAATATTTTCCTGACCACTTATGTTATTTATATCAGTTAAATGTGTTTTATACACCTATACTATAAGCCAGGCATTACCAACCTCAGTCCTTAAGTCACAGCAACAGTGCAGGTTTTAGTTATATCCAGGCTTTAGCACAGATGGTTAAAGCAAAATATCTGAGGGACTTATTAAGTCATCTGTGCTCAAGCATGAATATCATTAAAACCTGGACTATTAGTGTGCCTTGAGGACAGAGGTTGGAATGTCTGCCATAGGCCATCTAGTTAATTATTATTATTGTATTTTATACACCATCCAATGTATAAAAAGACCAGGGTCTGTACCAGGTTATTTTACCTCTCCACAAGACACCCACACTGGCTTCAGTGTTCCTAGAGCAGGAGATTGTGGATTGCATTTGGAAACCCCCTTCTGGAAATCCTGCATTTGCTCCTGAATCCCTGAAACCTTAATTGAAATGCCACCATACAGTAGATCCACACTGATTCAGGTCCCTTTCTACTTTATTGCCAACTTTCCAATAGTCTAGCTCAGGCTGCCAGGAGGCACAGAATGATACTCGGAGAATCATGCTTTTTCTTGGAGTTTGGAGATGAATGAGGTTTGTTTATCTCCCTTTTATTTCCTTGCAACATTAACAGTATCATGGAGACTTTAATCCATATCCATTACAGTATCAAATATCTGTTCTCTGGGCTGCTGTGGTTTGGTGCCACTTATCTTAGGAGGATGGTTAGGGCACTAAACTACAGTATGCTCACTTTTCCACCTGGGTACCTTGCTGAACCTTGATTAATTGAGTTGTGAGACAGGGGGCTAAACAATAGTGGAATACATATGTGAGCAAAGCTTTTGGTAGGATTGTCTTTCCCCTCCTTGGGGTAAATTTACTAAGATGGGAGTTCTATTTAAGAAGGGATGGTGCCCATAGCAACCAATCAGCTTCTACTTCTCATTTATCTAGCACCTTCTAGAAGATAATACCTAGAATCTGATTGGTTGCTATGGGCAACATCCCATCTTAAATAGAACTCCCATCTTAGTTAATTTACCCCCTTGTGTTAAACCTTTGCTATGCATTTCAAGGGGAAGACCTAAACCTGCCAATGACTTACAGTACATGGGGTTATTAATTCCAGACTGTCAGCCTACCCTGTTGATAGTACCTTAGCTTATTGCATGTAGCTAGGGCTCTAGGTACACCAGGAAAAAGGGACAGAGATGCAGGGTACCTGGTAAATCACACATGGGCTAATCATAACTCTCTCAGACACCTTTGATCACACTGAACACATTCAATACATAAAGCAACCTATTTGCACTTAGTATGCGGGGAATTGCTCTGATTTTGTTTGCAGAAGAGAAGGTCACTTTTTTAAAAGGCCCTAGGACCCCCTCTGACCATACTGTCATTACTTTAGAGTATATACTCCAAAATATTAAATATTTCTGAGGAGCCTGCTTTGAATAAACAAGACTGGCAGGATAATTAATTGTTTGTGTATCAGAAATGGTCCCATGGCTGGTGCTTGACTAAGCAGTCTCCAAATGCAGCTTTTACTAATTCACGTTGGTAATTTAATGGAAGAATTGCTCTTTCGTTGTTGATTTCAATTGTAGAGTTAAATAATAAGGCATCTAATGAAGTGAGCTTTTCAATCTTACTGCAGTTTTTTTTTCTTGTAATTCATACTGTAGAAACAATTTGAAAATGTCATAAAGAGCTACAAGCAATTGAAATCCCACTTTTTTTAAACAATACTGTGCACCACATTTGTACAGTACTGTACATGAATGTTGAGGCTTCGCTTCTCAACGCCTGATGCATAACAAGACTTAGAATTCTAAAGTCATTAGTGTCTGAAACATTTACAGTAGATGGACTGGCTTGTGCTGCAATTTATATTCTAGTTTATCATGATAGAGGCCCAATGAAGGAACAAAATATCAAAACAAATTTGCAATAAATAAGTTATTCTCAGAAAAATTGCTTTCAAATATGAGCAATGATGGAAGGGGGCAGGTAACTAATACTTGAAAGTGGACAAATAGTCTCTTGTATCCATTTTGCCATATCCATGTCACAGATCAGATAGATTCACCAATACCCCTTTCACACTGACAAATATTTCCCGGGTTATTGCACATGAACACGCATCAATCCAGGAATTTGCTTAGTGTGAAAGGGTCCTAGAAGAATATCCCGGGTCAAACGTCCCAGCATTTCATCCCAGGTTGCGACCTGGGTTGAAGCTGGAAGCAACCCGGGATGTGTGCAGTGTGAACGGGTAAGCTGGGTAAAGGCGACCTGGCACCCGTTCTCTGCATAGTGGGAGGCAGCGCTTGGAGATAATTATCTCCAAGTGCCGCCTCCTGTAGCGTCAGCAGTGACGTCACCAACCCGGTAAAATGCCGGGTAGGGACGCACGTCTGAAAGGGGTCTCAAGCCGAGTTGCACCTGGGAAGCACCTGTGTACAAATTCCTGGGTGCGGCCCAGCTGTGTCAGTCTGAAAGGGGAATAACCTGTCATCATAAGTCTAGGATAGCAAGGTAAATTAACTTGTTTTTTTTAAGGACCAGTGGGTATTTTAGAGATGTGCACCGGAAATATTTCGGGTTTTGTGTTTTGGTTTTGGATTCGGTTCCGCGGCCGTGTTTTGGATTCGGACGCGTTTTGGCAAAACCTCCCTAAAATTTTTTTGTCGGATTCGGGTGTTTTTTTTCAAAAACCCCTCAAAAACAGCTTCAGTCATAGAATTTGGGGGTCATTTTGATCCTATAGTATTATTAACCTCAATAACCATAATTTCCACTCATTTCCAGTCTATTCTGAACACCTCACAATATTATTTTTAGTCCTAAAATTTGCTCCGAGGTCGCTGGATGACTAAGCTAAGCGACCCAAGTGGCCTGCACAAACACCTGGCCCATCTAGGAGTGGCACTGCAGTGGCAGACAGGATGACACTTAAAAAAATTGGCCACAAACATCACATGATGCAAAGATAAATAAAATAAAAAATAGGTGCAAGATGGAATTGTCCTTGGGCCCTCCCACCCACCCTTAGGTTGTATAAACAGGACATGCACACTTTAACAAACCCATCATTTCAGCGACAGGATCTGCCACACGACTGTGACTGAAATGACTGGTTGGTTTGGGCCCCCACCAAAAAAAGAAGCAATCAATCTCTCCTTGCTCAAACTGGCTCTACAGAGGCAAGATGTCCACCTCATCATCATCCTATGATTCCTCACCCTTTCACTGTGTACATTCCCCTCCTCACAGAGTATTAATTCGTCCCCACTGGAATCCACCATCTCAGGTCCCTGTGTACTTTCTGGAGGCAATTGCTGGTGAATGTCTCCACGGAGGAATTGATTATAATTCATTTTGATGAACATCATCTTCTCCACATTTTGTGGAAGTAACCTCGTATGCCGATCGCTGACAAGGTGACCGGCTGCACTAAACACTCTTTCGGAGTACACACTGAAGGGGGGGCAACTTAGTTAAAATAAAGCCAGTTTGTGCAAGGGCCTCCAAATTGCCTCTTTTTCCTGCCAGTATACATACGGACTGTCTGACGTGCCTACTTGGATGCTGTCACTCATGTAATCCTCCACCATTCTTTCAATGGTGACAGAATCATATGCAGTGACAGTAGACGACATGTCAGTAATCATTGGCAGGTCCTTCAGTCCGGACCAGATGTCAGTTTTCGCTCCTGACTGCCCTGCATCACCGCCAGCGGGTGGTTTTGGAAATCTGATCCTTTTCCTGGCAGCTCCAGTGGCGGGAGAAAATGAAGTAGGAGCTGTTGACGGGTCACGTTCCGCTTGACTTGACAAGTGTCTCACCAGCAGGTCTTTGAACATGTGCAGACTTGTGTCTGCCGGAAAGAGAGATACAATGTAGGCTTTAAACCTAAGATCGAGCACGGTGGCCAAAATGTAGTGCTCTGATTTCAACAGATTGACCACCCGTGAATCCTGGTTAAGCGAATGAAGGGCTCCATCCACAAGTCCCACATGCCTAGCGGAATCGCTACGTTTTAGCTCCTCCTTCAATCTCTTCAGCTGCTTCTGCAAAAGCCTGATGAGGGGAATGACCTGACTCAGGCTGGCAGTGTCTGAACTGACTTCACGTGTGGCAAGTTCAAAGGGTTGCAGAACCTTGCACAACATTGAAATCATTCTCCACTGCGCTTGAGTCAGGTGCATTCCCCCTCCTTTGCCTATATCGTAGGCAGATGTATAGGCTTGAATGGCCTTTTGCTGCTCCTCCATTCTCTGAAGCATATAGAGGGTTGAATTCCACCTCGTTACCACCTCTTGCTTCAGATGATGGCGGGGCAGGTTCAGGAGTGTTTGCTGGTGCTCCAGTCTTCGGCACGTGGTGGCTGAATGCCGAAAGTGGCCCGCAATTCTTCGGGCCACCGACAGCATCTCTTGCATGCCCCTGTCGTTTTTTAAATAATTCTGCACCACCAAATTCAATGTATGTGTAAAACATGGGACGTGCTGGAATTTGCCCACATGCAAATGCACGCACAATATTGGTGACGTTGTCCGATGTCACAAATCCCCAGGAGAGTCCAATTGGGGTAAGCCAATCTGCGATGATGTTCCTCAGTTTCCGTAAGACGTTGTCAGCTGTGTGCCTCTTATGGAAAGCGGTGACACAAAGCGTAGCCTGCCTAGGAACGAGTTGGCGTTTGCGAGTTGCTGCTACTGGTGCCGCCGCTGCTGTTCTTGCTGCGGGAGGCAATACATCTACCCAGTGGGCTGTCACAGTCATATAGTCCTGAGTCTGCCCTGCTCCACTTGTCCACATGTCTGTGGTTAAGTGGACATTGGGTACAACTGCATTTTTTAGGACACTGGTGACTCTTTTTCTGACGTCTGTGTACATTTTCGGTATCGCCTGCCTAGAGAAATGGAACCTAGATGGTATTTGATACCGGGAACACATTACCTCAATCAAGTCTGTAGTTGCCTGTGAATTAACGGTGGATACCGGAAACACGTTTCTCGCCACCCAGGCAGCCAAGGCCTGAGTTATCCGCTTTGCAGCAGGATGACTGCTGTGATATTTCATCTTCCTCGCAAAGGACTGTTGGACAGTCAATTGCTTACTGGAAGTAGTGCAAGTGGTCTTCCGACTTCCCCTCTGGGATGACGATCGACTCCCAGCAGCAACAACAGCAGCGCCAGCAGCAGTAGATGTTACACTCAAGGATCCATCGGAGGAATCACAGTCAGGAGAGGACTCATCAGACTTGCCAGTGACATGGCCTGCAGGACTATTGGCTTTCCTGTCTAAGGAGGAAATTGACACTGAGGGAATTGGTGGTGTGGTTTGCAGGAGCTTGGGTACAAGAGGAAGGGATTTAGTTGTCAGTGGACTGCTTCCACTGTCACCCAAAGTTTTTGAACTTGTTAATGACTTCTGATGAATGCGCACCAGGTGACATATAAGGGAAGATGTTCCTAGGTGGTTAACGTCCTTACCCCTACTTATTGCAGCTTGACAAAGGCAACACATGGCTTGACACCAGTTGTCCGCATTTCTGTTGAAATAATTCCACACCAAAGAGGTGATTTTTGGGGTATTTTGACCAGGCATGTCAATGGCCATATGGAAACGGGGCCTGGACTGCACACCCTAGCTTATTATAATGGGATGTGCTACCTTGCTGGGACTAAGTACTGTAATACTACAACATAGGAACAAAGGGTGCAGGTGCACCATACACCATTAAAATTATTATAACCATAATATAATATTTGAGGTTCTTGGCATATATTGGCCAGTATATGAGCCTGCCCACCTGCTTCATGGTGACCTCATCGGACAGGTCCCTAACACTATAGGGGTTCACCTCCGGGACGCAGAGCACCCCCAGACCACACCAGCCAAACCACCCCAGGGCATCACACAGAAGAAGGATAGGAGTGAAAGATCAGTGTTAAGCAAATGAAAGAGGCTGCTGAATGTAAAAGAAAAGAAGAGGACAGCAGTAAAGTGTCAGTGTGTTAGAATGTGAAGTTTAGCTGTGCAGTGTTATAAGTGTAAAAAATATGTGAAAAAAGCTACATAAATATAAAACAAACACAATGTGATATAAGTGTTAAAAGTAAATGTAAGGTGGTGATGCCCCAAGGTGGCCCAGCCAGAGCAATATAGGGATTTTTTACACTTATGACACTGCTCAACTAAACTTCACATTCTAACACTCTGACACTTTACTGCTGTCCTCTTCTTTTCTTTTACATTCAGCAGCCTCTTTCATTTGCTTAACACGGATCTTTCACTCCTATCCTTTTTCTGTGTGATGCCCTGGGGTGGTTTGGCTGGTGTGGTCTGGGGGTGCTCTGCGTCCCGGAGGTGAACCCCTATAGTGTTAGGGACCTGTCCAATGAGGTCACCGTGAAGCAGGTGGGCAGGCTCATATACTGGCCAATATATGCCAAGAACCTCAAATATTATATTATGGTTATAATAATTTTAATGGTGTATGGTGCACCTGCACCCTTTGTTCCTATGTTGTAGTATTACAGTACTTAGTCCCAGCAAGGTAGCACATCCCATTATAATAAGATAGGGTGTGCAGTCCAGGCCCCATTTCCATATAGTCTATATTATGTGTGTGTATACACACCTGAGGGATTGGGACAGCCCTCATCTCTGGATTAGCACCCCACCCACTGCCTCTCAGGCTTTTAAACAGGGAACCAGCACATTCTGACTACACAAAAGACATAGGTATGATCCTTTTAATTATATACAAAGTCAGTTTGGGGGTGAGCTTTTGGGGCGTGGAGCTCCCTATATTGCTCTGGCTGGGCCACCTTGAGGCATCACCACCTTACATTTACTCTTAACACTTATATAACATTGTGTTTGTTTTATATTTATGTAGCTTTTTCCACATATTTTTTACACTTATGACACTGCTCAGCTAAACTTTACATTCTAACACTCTGACACTTTTCTGCTGTCCTCTTCTTTTCTTTTACGTTCAGCAGCCTCTTTCATTTGCTTAACACTGATCTTTCACACCTATCCTTTTTCTGTGTGATGCCCTGGGGTGGTTTGGCTGGTGTGGTCTGGGGGTGCTCTGCATCCCGGAGGTGAACCCCTATAGTGTTAGGACCTGTCCGATGAGGTCACCGTGAAGCAGGTGGGCAGGCTCATATACTGGCCAATATATGCCAAGAACCTCAAATATATTATGGTTATAATAATTTTAATGCTGTATGGTGCACCTGCACCCTTTGTTCCTATGTCAATGGCCATATTCATCCCACGGACAACAGGTGTCTCCCCGGGTGCCTGACTTAAACAAACCACCTCACCATCAGAATCCTTCTTGTCAATTTCCTCCTCAGCGCCAGCAACACCCATATCCTCATCCTGGTGTACTTCAACAGTGACATCTTCAATTTGACTATCAGGAACTGGACTGTGGGTGCTCCTTCCAGCACTTGCAGGGGGCGTGCAAATAGTGGAAGGAGCCACCCCTTCCTGTCCAGTATTGGGAAGGTCAGGCATTGCAACCGACACAATTGGACTCTCCTTGGGGATTTGTGATTTAGAAGAATGCACAGTTCTTTGCTGTGCTTTTGCCAGCTTAAGTCTTTTCATTTTTCTAGCGGGAGGATGAGTGCTTCCATCCTCATGTGAATCTGAACCACTAGCCATGAACGCAGGCCAGGGCCCCAGCCGTTCCTTGCCACTCAGTGTCGTAAATGGCACATTGGCAAGTTTACGCTTCTCCTCAGACGCTTTTAATTTCGATTTTTGGGTAATTTTACTGAACTTTTGTTTTTTGGATTTTACATGCTCTCTACTATGACATTGGGCATCGGCCTTGGCAGACGACGTTGATGGCATTTCATCGTCTCTGCCATGACTAGTGGCAGCAGCTTCAGCACTAGGTGGAAGTGGATCTTGATCTTTCCCTATTTTACCCTCCACATTTTTGTTCTCCATTTTTTAATGTGTGGAATTATATGCCAGTAATATTATTATATCAATAGCAATGGCCTACTGTACTGTACTACTATATACTGCTCACAACAATGCAGCACAGATATGGATGGATACTTGAAGTGATACGGAGCTGCAAGATACAGCAATGGACTACTTTACTGTACAACTATATACTGTTGGTCACCAAAATGCTGCACTGTACTACTATATATACTGCTCACAACAATGCAGCACAGATGTGGATGAATACTTGCAGTGACACGGAACTGCAAGATACAGCAATGGACTACTGTACTGTACAACTATATACTGTTGGTCACCAAAATGCTGCACTGTACTACTACTGTATATATACTGCTCATAACAATGCAGCACAGATATGGATACTTGAAGTGACACGGAGCTGCAAGATACAGCAATGGCCTACTGTACTGTACTACTATACTGGTGGTCACCAAAATGCTGCACTCTACTACTATATATAATATATTTAGTATATACTGGTCACACGACAATGCAGCAGATATTGAGCACTGATGATCAGGATACTGTCTAGAACTGAGTCTGACACGGAGCTGCAAGATACATCAATGGCCTTTTGTACTGTACTACTATAATTATATACTGGTGGTCCCCACAATGCAGCACACTGAGCACAGCTATTTGCAGCACACTGAGCACAGATGTGGAGCTTTTCAGGCAGAGAAGGTAGCCACGTCCTCTCCGTTCAATCTCCAATGCACGAGTGAAAATGGCAGCGATGCGCGGCTCTTAATATGGAATACGAATTTTGCGAGAGTCCGACAGCGGGATGATGGCGTTCGTCCTTGTTCGGGATAACCGAGCAAGGCGGGAAGATACGAGGCTGCCTCAGACCCGTGTAAAATAGGTGAAGTACGGGGGGGTTCGGATCTCGACGAACCGAACCCACTCATCTCTAATTATTATTATTATTATTATTAATAATAAAAGGTGTTATTCTTGTCATGAACAAGGCAATGTGAGGTGTAGTGCTACTAGCTAAGCAGACTATATAGCTACATACTAGAATAAGAGGCCACTACAGGAGGTAAGAATTCCTGACTGGAGTATTTTAAGACAAAGATATGTATGTTTTGCTTGCATTGGAGTAGCTTCCCCTCTGTGACATCACTAAAGAGGGGCTATAAAAGCCATATAAAACTATTCTTAGGGGTAAATTTGCTAAGAATCTTGTTTAGCCGAGAATGCATTCTCATGCGAGTTTGGCCTAGTTTTCATACTTGGAGATTTACTAAACACGATTCTATCTCAATAGCATGGATGAACACTAAAATAGAATTCAATACACCATCGAAACAACTCGCAAGTACTTTGCATAGTAAAGATTAAAACACACAGATTTACTAAGATTCATATTTGCAAACAAGGAGCAAACTCAGACCAAAATAGAAGTTTAAAATAGATCTGTCTGTGGACAGCCTGTTCTGCAGAAGCCCTCACTGATTAGAGTGATCTGCGCTTTGCTTCTGTTTGTTACTGTGTAACTACTGTAAATGGTTAAAACCAGAAAAAGATATGCGTCGCGTGCCCTACCAAAAGTATAACCAGCACTGGGATAAAGAGCAGAAAAAGAGCTGGAAATACATTGAAAAATGTGTAGTGGTCCCCCGTATTTTCAAGAGTCAGCACTGGGCTTAACATGTGGGAGGGTATTGCCATGAAGAGTGTCCCCCGGCCAAAACATTATCCTCTCCCAAGGCCAATGATTGCTCCTAATGAAGGGGCCCCCCTACAGAGTATAACCCAGGCCTGGGCTGAAGTCTGGGGATATCCCCTGCACCCCGGGGTGGTGGGTGCGGAGTCATTAGCAGTCAGATTTAGAAGTAATAATGATTGATACAGTGGGTTTGCAGGTCCCAACAAGCCTGCCCTGCATGTCGGTACTTGGAAAACTATAAGTGCTAGCATGCTCTAGCAGTAAGCACCCGCTGGTACCTGTATTCCCACTGTAAAGGAAATATTTCTTTCACCGCATTTCCGGGACCAGGACCAGTTCTTTGACCAGTGCTGGTTATACTTATGGGGGGGGGGGGGGGGGGTACTTTTTCTTCTTCTATGTTTAACCATTTATTTACAGAGTAACACACAGTAGCACTGTACATATCACACTGATCTGTGCAGGCTTCAGCTGAACACACATATCACAGGCAGGTATATTGATCGGGCATAATACGATGAACCCGCAGACAACTGAACAGTATTACATAGACCTTCGGAAAACACGGTTCTGTCAATCACAATTCTTAGTACATTTGCGTGTTTGATCTGAAAAAACTCACACATCACAACGATACCCAACGTGTTTAATCTTGGCCAAATGCGATTCTTAGCAAATTTCCCATTGATGTCAATTGAAAGTTGTTCTTATTCTGTCATACTCCGGGCTTTCAGATTGTCCAATACTACTAATGTGTTAATTTTCTGTCATTTTAGCCCTCTTTTTTTTGTCATGCCTGTTATGCATTTATTCTCTATGCCATTTGTCTCATGTTTCATTTATATCTAAAGCATTGTACAATTTTATATTAAATCTTAAAACATTTGTCCTTGATACTTTAACAAATCTCTAAGCATTTAAACAAAAAAAAAAAGCTTTGCTAATCCTTTGAATGCTATGGTATGAAGGGTAGGTTAACCTTTTGACTACCAGAGAGCACAATGCATGCCTCTGTGTAACAGATAAAGGGGGGGAGGGGGGATTTATTATAATTAGAGATGAACGGGTTCGGATCCCTGAGATTCGCACCCTTCCGAACCTCCCTACCCGAGTCCAGATCCAAGTCAGGCTTGGGTTTTCCCGCCTGACTCGGAAACCAGAACGAGGCAAAACGTCATCATCCCGCTATCAGATTTTCGTGGGATTTGGATTCAATATAAGGAGCCGCGTGTCCCCGCCATTTTCACTCCGGCATTGGAGAGTGTAGAGAGAGGACTTGTCTCCGTTCTCTCAGTGTCCTCAGTGTCCGTGTCTTGTGCTGCATCTGTCCAGTCACAGTGCTTGTGTCCTCTGCTGCCATATGTCCAGTGCTGCTGTATAGGGTGCTGTGTTGTGCTGCATCAGTTCAGTGGTGGTGTATTGTCCTGCATCAGACCAGTGGTAGTGTCCTGTGCATCAGCCATCAGTCATTCCAGTGAACAGTCACAGTGGTATCCTCTGCTGCCATATGTCCAGTGCTGCTGTATAATAAAAACAAGTCCCTTACAGTGTTGCTGTGTTGTCCTGCATCAGACCAGCGGTAGTGTCCTGTGCATCAGCCATCAGTCATTCTAGTGACCAGTCACAGTGGTATCCTCTGCTGCCATATGTCCAGTGCTGCTGTATAATAATAAGTCTCTTACAGTGTTGCTGTGTTGTCCTGCATCAGACCAGTGGTAGTGTCCTGTGCATCAGCCATTCCAGTGACCAGTCACAGTGGTATCCTCTGCTGCCATATGTCCTGTGCTGCTGTATAATAATAACAAGGCTCTTACAGTGTTGCTGTGTTGTGCTGCATCAGACCAGTGGTAGTGTCCTGTGCATCAGCCATTAGTCATTCCAGTGACCAGTCACAGTGGTATCCTCTGCTGCCATATGTCCAGTGCTGCTGTATAATAATAACAAGTACCTTACAGTGTTGCTGTGTTGTCCTGCATCAGACCAGTGGTAGTGTCCTGTGCATCAGCCATCAGTAATTCCAGGGACCAGTCACAGTGGTATCCACTGCTGCCATATGTCCAGTGCTGCTGTATAATAATAATAACAACAACAACAACAACAACAACAAGTACCTTACAGTGTTGCTGTGTTGTCCTGCATCACACCATTGGTAGTGTCCTGTGCATCAGCCATCAGTCAGTCCAGTGAGCAGTCACAGTGGTATCCTTTGCTGCCATATGTCCAGTGCTCCTGTGCCACATATTGTGTTATATAACGCCAGAAAAATAATGGAGAACAAAAATTTGGGGGATAAAATAGGGAAAGATCAAGAACCACTTCCTCCTAGTGCTGAAGCTGCTGCCACTAGTCATGACATAGACGATGAAATGCCATCAACATCGCCTGCCAAGGCTGATGCCCAATGTGATAGTAGAAAAAGCCAAAGTTCAGTAAAAAGACCCAAAAAAAAGAAATTTAAATGGTCTGAGGAGAAACGTAAACTTGCCAATATGCCATTTACGATACTGAGTGGCAAGGAACGGCTAAGGCCCTGGCCTATGTTAATTACTGGTGGTTCAGCTTCAGATGACGATGGAAGCCCTCATCCTCCCTCTAGAAATATTAAAAGAGTTAAGCTGGAAAAAGCACAGAAAAGAACTGTACGTTCTGAGATGGTATCACAAATCCCCAAGGAGAGTCCAAGTGTGTCGGCGGTTGTGATGCCTGACCTTCCTAACACTGGACGGGAAGAGGTGGCTCCTTCCACCATTTGCAAGCCCCCTGCAAGTGGGGCACCCACAGTCCAGTTTCTGATATCCAAATTGAAGATGTCAGTGTTGAAGTACATCAGGATGAGGATATGGTGTTGCTGGCACTGAGGAGGAAGTTGATGATGAGTATTCTGATGGTGATGTGGTTTGTTTAAATGAGGCACTGGGGGAGACAATGAAGAAGCCCATTGTGATGCCTGGGCAAAATACCAAAAAAGCCACCTCTTCGGTGTGGAATTATTTCTCCACAAATCTAGACAACAGGTGTCAAGCCGTGTGTTGCCTCTGTCAATCTGTAATTAGTGGGGGTAAGGATGTTAACCACCTAGGAACATCCTCCCTTATACGTCACCTGCAGCGAATTCATCACAAGTCAGTGTCTAGTTGTGAAATTTAGGGTAAGAGTGTAAGCCGTCCAATGACACCAAAATCCCTTCTTCCTCTTGTACCCAAGCTCCTGCAAGCCACACCACCAACTCCCTCAACGTCAACTTCCTCCTCAGCCATGAACGTCAGTAGTCCTGCAGGCCATGTCCCTGGCAAGACTGGCGAGTCCTCTCCTAACCGGGATTCCTGGGGAGGATCCTTGAGTGGTACGCCTACTGCTGCTGTTGCTGTCGCCGCTGCTGTTGTTGCTGCTGGGAGTCGATCGTCATCCCAGAGGGGAAGTCGGAAGACCACTTGTACTACTTCAACTAAGCAACTGACTGTCCAACAGTCCTTTGTGAGGAAGATGAAATATGACAGCAGTCATCCTGTTGCAAAGCGGACAACTGAGGCCTTGACACTTATGTTGGTGCGTCCAGTATCCACCATTAGTGCAGTGGGATTTAGACAATTGATGGAGGTATTGTATCCCTGGTACCAAATCCCATCTAGGTTCCACTTCACTAGGTAGGCGATACCGAGAATTTTACAGAGACGTCAGAAAAAGTGTCGCCAGTGTCCTAAAAATGTGGTTGTATCCAGTGTCCATTTTACCACGGACATGTAGACAAGTTCAACAGGGCAGACTTAGGACTATATGACTGTGACTGCCCACTGGGTAGATGTATGGCCTCCTGCAGCAAAAACAACAGTGGCACCAGTAGCAGCATCTCGCAAATGCCAACTTGTTCCTAGGCAGGCTATGCTACTTATCACTGCTTTCGGTAAGAAGCACACAGCTGACAACCTCTTACGGAAACTGAGGAACATCATCGCAGAATGGCTTACCCCAATTAGAGTTTCCTGGGATTTGTGATATCGGACAATGCCACCAATATTGTGCGTGCATTACATTTGGGCAAATTCCAGCACGTCCCATGTTTTGCACATACAATTCATTTGGTGGTGCAGATTTTTTTTTAAATGACAGGGGCATACAGGAGATGCTGTCGGTGGCCCGAAAAATTGTGGGCCACTTTCGGCATTCAGCCACCGCGTACCGAAGACTGGAGTGCCATCGAACACGACAGAACCTGCCCTGCCAACACCTGAAGCAAGAGGTGGTAATGAGGTGGAATTCAACACTCTATATGCTTCAGAGGATGGAGGAACAGCAAAAGGCCATTAAAGCCTATACATCCACCTACGATATAGGCAAAGGAGGGGGAATGCACCTGACTCAAGCGCAGTGGAGAATGATTTCCATGTTGCGCAATGTTCTCCAACCCTTTGAACTTGCCACACGTGAAGTCAGTTCAGGCACTGCCAGCTTGAGTCAGGTCATTCCCCTCATCAGGCTTTTGCAGAAGCAGCTGGAGAAATTAAAGGAGGAGCTAAGACGGAGGGATTCCGCTAAGTATGTGGGACTTGTGGATGGAGCCCTTCATTGCCAGGATAATTGGTTTGTTAAAATTTGCATGTCCTGTTTATACAACATAAGGGTGGGTGGGAGGGCCCAAGGACAATTCTATCTTGCACCTCTTTTTCTTCTTTGCATCATGTGCTGTTTGGGGACTATTGTTTTTCATGCCACCCTTCATTGCCAGGATTCAAGGGTGGTCAATCTGTTGAAATCGGAGCACTACATTTTGGCCACCGTGCTCGATCCTAGGTTTAAAGCCTACATTGTATCTCTCTTTCCGGTAGACACAAGTCTGCAGAGGTGCAAAGACCTGCTGGTGAGTAAATTGTCAACTCAAGCAGAATGTGACCTGTCAACAGCTCCTCCTTCAATTTCTCCCACCACTGGGGCTGCAAGGAAAAGGATAAGATTTCCTAGCCCATCCGCTGGCTGTGATGCAGGGCAGTCAGGAGCGAAAGTTGACATCTGGTCCAGACTGAAGGACCTGCCAACGATTACTGACATGTCTACTGTCACTGCATATGATTCTGTCACCATTGAAAGAATGGTGGAGGATTATATGAGTGACAGAATCCAAGTAGGCATGTCAGACAGTCCGTACGTATACTGGCAGGAAAAAGAGTCAATTTGGATGCTCTTGCACAAACTGGCTTTATTTTATCTAAGTTGCCCCCCCTCCAGTGTGTACTCCAAAAGAGTGTTTAGTGCAGCCGGAAACCTTGTCAGCGATCGGCGTAGGAGGTTACTTCCACAAAATGTGGAGAAGATGATGTTCATCAAAATTAATTATAAATTCCTCCAGGAAGACCTTGACCAGCAATTGCCTCTGGAAAGTACACAGGGACCTGTGATAGTGGATTCCAGTGGGGACTAATTAATACTGTGTGAGGAGGGGAATGTACACAGTGAAAGGGGTGAGGAATCGGAGGATGAGGATGAGGTCGACATCTTGCCTCTGTAGAGCCAGTTTGTGCAAGGAGAGATTGTTTGCTTCTTTTTTGGTGCGGGACGAAACAAACCGGTCATTTCAGCCACAGTCATGTGGCAGACCCTGTCGCTGAAATGATTGGTTTGTTAAAATGTGCATGTCCTGTTTATACAACATAAGGGTGGGTGGGAGGGCCCAAGGACAATTCCATCTTGCACCTCTTTTTCTTCTTTGCATCATGTGCTGTTTGGGGACTATTGTTTTTCATGCCATCCTGTCTGACACTTCCGTATTTGTCCAGTGGTACTGCCGTATAATTCCAGTGATACTGCCGTATATGTCCAGTGGTACTGCCATATAATTCCAGTGATATTGCCATATAAATCCAGTGATATTGCTGTATAATTCCAGTGGGAATTGTTTGTGTCGCTTGGCTTAGTCAGACAGCTACCTCATTGCACCTCTTCTACATCTTTGCATGAGGTGCTGTTTGGGGCCTATTTTTTATATCTGCCCTCCTGTCTACCACTGCAGTGTCACTCCTAGATGGGCCAATTGTTTGTGTCGCTTGGATTAGTCATACAGCTACCTCATTGCACTTCTTCTACATCTTTGCGTGAGGTGCTGTTTGGGGCCTAGTTTTTGTAAAGCGCCATCCTGTCTGCCACTGCAGTGCCATTCCTAGATGGGCCAATTGTTTGTGTCGCTTGGCTTAGTCAGACAGCTACCTCATTGCACTTCTTCTACATCTTTGAATCAGGTGCTGTTTGGGGCCTTTTTTTAATATCTGCCCTCCTGTATGCCACTCCAGTGCCACTCCTAGATGGGCCAATTATTTGTGTCGCTTAGCTTAGTCATACAGGTACCTCATTACACCTCTTCTACATCTTTGCATGAGGTGCTGTTTGAGGCCTTTTTTTATATCTGCCCTTCTGTCTGACACTGCAGTGCCACTCCTAGATGGGCCAGGTGTTTGTGCCGTACACTTGTGTTACTTAGCTTAGTCATACAATCACCTCTGTGCAACCTTTTGGCTTAAAAACAATATTGTGAGGTGTTCAGAATAGACTGGAAATTAATGAAAATTAATGTTATTGAGGTTAATAATACCGTAGGATCAAAATTACCCAAAATTCTGTGATTTTAGCCATTTTTATGTTTTTTTCAAAAATCATCCAGATCCAAAAGGGTGGTTTTGGCACTGTGGGTCATATATGTATCTGGCAATGTGGGGCATATATGTACCTGGCAATGTGGGGCATATATGTATCTGACACTGTGGGGACATATGTTTCTGGCACTGGGGGCATAAATGTGCCTTGCACTGTGGGGCATATATGTATCTGGCATTGTGGGGCATATATGAATCTGGCACTGTGGGGCATATATGTATCCGGCAATGTGGGGCATATGTGTACCTGGCACTGTGGGGAATATATGTATATGGCACTGTGGGAACATGTGTATCTGGCACTAGGGGCATATATGTATCTGGCACTGGGGGCATATATGTATCTGGCACTGTGGGGCATATGTGTATCTGGCACTGGAGGAATATGTGTGTCTGGCACTGTGGGGCATATATGTATCTGGCACTGGGGGCAAATTGAAAAATCTGTGGGAATGGGTTGCATCCTAACATTAGGGGATTTTAACTATCGTGATATAAATTGGAGTAACAATTCACATGTAAAAACTAGGAGCAGCAGGTTCCTAAATACATTAAAGGAACAATACTTGACTCAATTAGTCGAGGACCCAACTAGAGGTAAAACTATGCTGGACCTAGTTATTACCAAAAATGTGGACATTACTGTATATCAAACACTGAAGTTGGGGAGACCTTGGGAAACAGTGATCACTATATGATTACATTCAACATCAATTTAAAAAAACATAGCTATAAGGGATCAACCATAACATTAAATTTTAGAAAATCTTACTTCAATACGCTGAGACTAAACGTCATTGACTGGGAAGTTTTATTTTATGGTAAAGACATAACGGAAATGTGGGATGCTTTAAAAGGGTTGCTTTATAGCAATATTCACAATTTCATTCAAATGAGCAGTAAACGCAGACTTACTAAACACAAACCAATGTGGCTTAATAAGGAGGTCAAAGAAGCAATGGCTAAAAAGAGGCGTGCTTTCAAAACAGAAGCAATGGCTAAAAAGAGGCGTGCTTTCAAAATATTTAAATCTAATGGAGGGGAGAAGTCATTCCAGTATTATAAGGAATGCAATAAAAGATGCAAAAAAGTAAAAAGAGCAGCTAAAATTGTAAATAAAAAGCAAATCGCTATAGAGAGTAAAACCAATCCTAAAAAGTTTTATAAATACATAAACATTAAAAGGTTAAAGAAGGAGAACGTACGCCCATTAAAAGATGAACTGGGAGCTTTGATAAGCGATGACAAAATAAAAGCGGAAATACTGAAAACATTTTTCCCCTCAGTATTCACCAGGGAGGATCAGATGGTGAGGGTAGTGCATAACGATAGTGAAGGTAATTACCCTTGGCTTGATACTTGTTTAAGTGAGGAAGTAGTCCTGGAGAGACTAAGCAACTGATAAAGCTAAATATTTATCTTATAACATTCACTATATATTGGTAAGAGACTCAGTACGCAATGGGCGTACGGGGTACCGTAAGGGTACGCACTTAGCGTAGCAGACGCTAGGCCGTGGTCGAGACGCACGAGCGACACGTCCGCTCACGGCTTACGCTGGGTATAGAGCACGCTATAGGCGGTCCGAGTACCGTAATGCTACGCTACTAGCGTAGCGGACGCTGTGCCCTACAAGAGGAACACAAGCGGCGCAGACGCTCACAGGATGACACACAGTAAACCTTGTATGCAACACAATGAAAGGCTGAGCCTATACTGTAAACCTTGGTTTTGTAATGTGAACACAATGCAATGCTAATTAACCTCTATTATATAAAAGCCTCTTAAGTTATTGAGACGCTCTGAATACTCTCAGCAATGTAATAAACACACAATACCTTGCTAAGGTTCCAAAACCTTTACTAACGAGATTTAGTTATGTAAAAAAGGAAAATACAGTTAACATTTTATGCACTACAGGCTAACATCAATATCTAAACATAATAACTACACATATACAATATACAACAGCATAACAATAACAGAGAGAGAGAGAGAGAGAGAGAGAGAGAGAGAGTATGGCAAATACAAGTTGGTTACAGAGAAACACTTACACACTGGGGAACGATCGCTGCGCAGTCCTGGTCACCAGCTCCATAGTTAGTCAGTGATGAAAACCTTTTGTGGAGAGTAGACTAAGCTGGCCCAAACTGGCTGTTCCTTATATACACTGCATACAGTACACTACAAAGGGACCTATATCTCATTGTTCATTGGACACAGGAATCTGTCTTCACATTACAACAAAAGGTCATAGGTTTGTTTGAACAGGTGGGCTGTGACTATTCCAGACTGCTCAGGTGGGAGGGAATCTCAGGATTCCTACCACATGGACAATGAACCGCAAATATAGTAAATGTCCAGAAACTATTTATAGACATAACTATACGCAGGAGCAATTAATCTCTACCTAACCAGCACCGGATTGTTTCTAATAAAATACTCTTCGGTTAGGTACCAAACACCATCGCTCAGACCCTATCTGACCCTTCGTATCATGCAAAGAGGGATTTCTCTGTCCATAAACCAGTTACACTAAACAAACTTACTGATATTATTAAGGAGACCATAACCTACAAAATGCACTATTTGGATTAACTATGTGACAATTGAGTCGCCCGCCAGACGCACACAAACTCTACCGTAAATGCACATACCACGCGCTTGAGCGCATGTCCGTGGAGGCGCCGTCACGCAACTGTGAATATGCGCACGCACGTGAGAGAATGTGCACGTGCAGCGGGCAAGCGCATGGGGTTAGTACAAGGCATGAGAATAACGATATTTTTCGACTTTGACACAACATAAAGATTAATATATCACCAGGCCCAGATGGTTTTCATCCAAGGGTTATTATGGAGCTTAGGTCACAGCTAGCAAAACCCCTATACTTGATTTTCTATAGTTCAATTAGATCAGGCATGGTACCAAAGGATTGACGCATAGCTGAGATAATGCCTTTATTTAAAAATGGAACTAAAAATAATCCTGGTAACTATAGACCAGTTAGTTTAATCTCTATAGTGGGTAAAATATTAAAAGGAATTTTGAGGGATAGCATAGAGGATTATCTGCAGGCTACTAAGATTATTAGCAAAAGTCAGTATGGGTTTGTAAGGGAAAGATTATGTCAAACTAACTTAATTAGCTCCTACGAGGAAGTGAGCGAGAATCTTGACCAGGGAAAAGCAGTGGATTTGGTCTATTTAGATTTTGCAAAAGCCTCCTCTGCAGTGCCTCATAGGAGACTGATCATCAAATTAAGGGGACTTTGCCTAGGATATACTATTTGTACATGGATAAGTAATTGGCTGGATAACAGAGTACAATGAGTAATGGTCAATGGGATGTTCTCCAGCTGGGCACCAGTAGTCAGCGTAAAAACGCAAGGGTCCATACTTGGCCCGCTACTGTTCAATATATTTATCAATGATCTAGGAATAGGCCTGGAAAGCACAGTGTCAATCTTTGCAGATGATACTAAACTGTGTAAGGTAATTAATTCAGAAAGTGATGTGGAGTCTCTACAGAATGACTTATTTAAACTTGAAACCTGGGCATCTAAATGGAGAATGAGGTTCAAAATAGAAAAATGCAAATTCATGCATTTTGGGACAAAAAACAAACTTGCATCCTACACTCTAAATGGGGAAAGTATAGGGGTAACAGTAGTGGAAAAAGATGGGGGGGGGGTGCTCATAGATAGTAGGCTTAATAACAGTACACAATGTCAAAATGCAGCAATGAAGGCAAGTAAAGTGTTTGCATGCATAAATCGGGGCATTGAGACAAGGGACGAGCATGTAATCCTGCCGCTGTACAAATCATTGGTACGTCCGCACCTAGAATATTGTATTCAATTTTGGGCACCATATTATAAAAAAGATATCAGGGAACTCGAAAGAGTTCAAAGGTGAGCTACTAAATTTATTAAAGGGTTATAGACACGGGGAAAGGAGTATGAGGAAAGGCTTACTAGTTACATATGTATACACTAGAAAAGAGGCATCTAAGGCGTCTAACATTATTAATGTCTTCAAATATGTAACGGGTCATTACAAAGAGTTAGCAGGGGATTTGCTTATTAAAAGAATTCTGTATAGGACACGTGGGCACTCGCTGAGGCTAGAGGAGAGAAAATTCCGTACACAATGTAGGAAAGGGTTCTTCACGGTAAGGGCAATGAAGATTTGGAACTACCTGCCGGAGAAGGTAATAATGGTGAACTCTGTAAATGCATTTGAAAACGGATTGGACAAATTTCTAACTGGAAAAAGTATCCAGGGCTATAGCATTTAACATATTGACATTAAATATCTGGGAGTGGTAAGAATCATAGGGGGTCATTCCGAGTTGTTCGCTCGTTGCCGGTTTTCACTATACTGCGATTAGTCGCTTACTGCGCATGCGCAAGGTTCGCAGAGCGCATGCGCTTAGTTATTTTACACAAAAGTTAGGTATTTTACTCACAGCATAACGAAGCTTTTTCATCGCTGTGCTGATCGTAGTGTGATTGACAGGAAGTGGGTGTATCTGGGCGGAAACTGGCCGTTTTATGGGAGTGTGAAAAAACGCAGGCGTTCGAGTTGCAAAACGCAGGAGTGGCTGGAGAAACGGGGGAGTGGTTGGGCAAACGCTGGGTGTGTTTGTGACATCAAACCAGGAACGAAAAGGACTGAGCTGGTCGCAATGGCTAAGTAAGTCTGGAGCTACTCAGAAACTGCTAAGAAATTTCTACTCGCAATTCTGCTAATCTTTCGTTCGCACTTCTGCTAAGCTAAGATACACTCCCAGAGGGCGGCGGCTTAGCGTGTGCAATGCTGCTAAAAGCAGCTAGCGAGCGAACAACTCAGAATCACCCCCATAGTTGTCAGTTGGTACTAAACCATTACTTCAGTAGGTGCATTATAATATGTGCAGCTTAACACGGAATACAGGTTGAACCCAATGGGCATTTTGCCTCTTTTCAACCTCACTAACTATGTAACTATATATATATGTATCTGGCACTGTGGGGCATATATGCATCTGGCACTGTGGGGACATGTGTATCTAGCACTGGGAGCATATATGTATCTGGCACTGGGGGCATGTGTATCTGGCACTGGGGGCATGTGTATCTGACACTGAGGGCATATATGTATTTGGCACTGGGGGAATATATGTATCTGGCACTGTGGGGGCATATATGTATCTGGCACTGTGGAGGCACCCATGTTTGTGCAATTTTATATGTATGTGGCACTGTACTAGGGCATTATATGTACAACATGACTAAAAACAGGATTATGCCACAAGGTCATACTCCTACAAATGTTATACCGAAAGGTGTGCGCACAAAATTGGGGTGTGGTTTTGTGACAACTAGGCCATGTCCCCATTTTTGCGCGCGTGCCAAATGCAATAGTTAGTGGCAGACAGTAGTTGTGTATGAATATGAGAAAACATTATTTGGGTGTGATTCAGCGAGAACTGCATCTGGGTGATAGACTTCTGCAAGACTGGGTGCTGAAACTCTGTTTGACCCCTTATAGTAATAATAATAATAATAATAATAATAATAATAATAATTATTATTTTTTTTTTATGTAGTGCTCTTTCTCCAATAGGACTCAAGGTGCTAGAATGAACATAGTACAGTACAGAAACAGGGAAATACACAAACGCTTTTCCTAAAATACAGAGAGCATGGAGGGACATTGTGGAAATGCTTGTGTAAACAGGAAAGTCTTGAGTCTGTTTTTGAAGGATTCTAGAGTGCGGTCCTCTCAAACTGTGAGTCGGAAGCCACATGGATGAATTATGGGAGTTTCTAGGTACTAAGAGTCCTTCATCTACAGATCGCTGTAATCGAGCGGGTCAGTATGGAATCAGAAGGTACCTTTGGGCCCTGATCATGTAGGGTTAAGTCAGTTAGCCAATCTTGAATACAATTCGCCATCTTACAGGCAGCCAGTGTAGGGAGTATAGAATGGGTGTTATGTGGCTAGAATGGGGCTGGTTGTTTAACAGCCTGCATTTTGTATCAGCTGTAAGTGGTGCAATTCTTTTGCTGGGAGACCAAGGTACAGGGCATTGCAGTAGTCTAACCAAGATGATACAAATGCACATATGGCTTTTGGCAGATCTATAGACAGAATTAAGCGTTTGTTTCTGGCTATATTTCTCAGATGAACAAATGAGGATTTGATTGTGGCTGACACCTGATGTTTAAGTGTCAATCCCCCATCCAGGACAACGCTAAAATTCCGCTCAGTGGGGGTCATTCCGAGTTGTTCGCTCGTTGCCGGTTTTCGCTATGCTGCGATTTGTTGCAAATTGCGCATGCGCAAGGCACGCAGGGCGCATGCGCTTAGTTATTTAACACAAAACTTAGCAGTTTGCTGTGGCTTCTGCGACGCTTTTCAGTCGCACTGCTGTTCGGTAAATGATTGACAGGAAAGGGGCATTTCTGGGCGGCAACTCAGCGTTTTCCCGGCGTTTACAAAAAAACGCAGGCGTGTCAGGGAAAAACGCGGGAGTGTCTGGAGAAACGGGGGAGTGGCTGGCTGAACGCAGGGCGTGTTTGTGACGTCAACCCAGGAACTAAACGTACTGAGCTGATCGCAATCTGTGAGTAGGTCTGGAGCTACTCAGAAACTGCTAAGAATTATTTAGTAGCAGTTTTGCTGATTTTTCGTTCGCTATTCTGCTAAGCTAAGATACACTCCCAGAGGGCGGCGGCCTAGCGTGTGCAATGCTGTTAAAAGCAGCTAGTGAGCGAACAACTCGGAATGAGGGCCTGTGTATTGTAATCAAGTACTCCTAGTAATGTCTACATTATGGGTGTATGGAGCATGTTTCGTGATATAGTCCTTTTATAATTCTCCAGGCATTGATATCTAAAATTGAAAAAACTTCAGCATAATGAATATTAGCAATAGTGAAAGACTCCAAGTTTATGTCAGCCCGGAAATAAAAAGGACATTCTGAAGATTAAAGATATTTAGTTATAGACATGCAGTAGGTGCTTGATTGGTTGCAAAATGTCTCATTTATGGAGCCCTGCTGTTATGGCTTTCCTTATAGTATTCACTCACTCAATTTATGGAAATATATACGTTGGTGAATACTGCTGTTTAAAGTACTCTAGTTATTTAATTAGATAAAGCTAATTGGTGCATGCAAGCCACAGAAGCATCAGTAAGGATAACAACATGTTCAGAATGTCGGCTGAAAATATGTCGAAATCCACAGTTTCAACATTGTGAAAGTCAAAAGTTACAATGTCAACACTGATATCTTAGCCTTAAATGAACCTAAAACTAATTATAGTCTAACCCTAAGGTGGGGTGCATATAAGGCAATATATCTAATTATATATCTTTCCAGCGTGGATCGGAATTATATATTGTCCATCTCATCTAGTGTATACGCTCAATCTCGCCGTCATGTGCATCGTCAGCTGGTTTTTCCCATCTGATGTGCTGCTCGTAAATGCAGGATGGAAGTATATATTGCACGGTTGTAATGTATACCCAGCCTATCCCTAAATGCATGTGTTCACATTTTGACTGGCGACATCCACCAGTGTTTACATTATGTAAGTGTCAACATTGCGAATGTCATCATGTTATCTCTTGCCATTCTGAACATGTCAGCATACTGAAAACTGGCATACAGAGCATGTTGACATTATGGTGTAGACATTTTAATTGACTACATTCTGAAAGTCGACATCCTAACTGGAACCATATTTAAAATTCATAGTTTGAAAGGTCACGAACTTGAGTGCACATATTTGAAAGAAGTGATACTATAAAACGTCGGCTCTGGGTGACTGAAGCTGTGACTAATCTGTAGTTAATAATTTGTGTTTAGTTGGATTAGCACTTCAAGGCCTGCTTGTAAATGTTCTGCAGTGAGCAGGCATAAGCAGAGTTTATGAAAAATGCTTCATGAAAAATATTATTATAAATATAAACTTGACACCTTTCCTCCTGTTCCATATCATATTTATTAACATTGCAATGAAGACCAGATAGGCACAGATGGACGGTAACCTAAAATGCAGGAGTAACTGTATTTTTAAAACAGATTTCAATAATGCTTTAGTTGAAAAGTAATTCATATCAGCAGCAGAGTCCAAGATATTTACAGCATGTTAGCTTTTTATGAGAGCACTACGTTATTTTTGTTTAATTCATTTGACACAAACGAATAGCCAGCTTTGTAATTTCCAGCAGCTAGAGAGAGCCAGTGGAAGTGCGAATGTATAGAATGTTTTACTATAGTTTTAATGAAGGACAAAAAAAAAGAAAAGAAAGTACAGTGGGGAGAAATGTTTAGCTGTGGCTTCCTGTGCAAGGATGTTTTCATTTGTTTGAATACAAAAATCCAGTTCCAAAGCAGATTGGCACATTCCTGTAACTGCAATGCTGCCTTGGCTCTACCCATACCTATTCCTGGCAGAGTGGAACATAGAACCCTTTGTCCTCTCACTGCTGGTTCCAGTGGAGGAGCCAACCATTGTGGCTACTTATGAGGCAAGCTTGGCAGATGAACTACCCAGATGCTAGGCTCTGGATTGTGCTTCTGTTCGATCTATGGCTGATCTGATCTTTGGCATCTGCCCTGGCTTTGAAGCAGGCTGTCTAACCGTCTGTAAAGCAGGGTGCAGGTTTAGATTTTTGGTAGATTTTCAGGTCCCACGGTCAGTTCTTTTTGTTATCTGTAACATCTCATATTGCAGTAGCAATGCTTTAAAAGGATTACAGTGAAATATCCATTAATATTTAGCAGTTTCAACAGAAAAATAAATCCTTGCTGGCTTTGTAATAGTTCATGCATTTTGAATTTAATAAATACAGTGTTAGAAATCACGGTATCCAGATGATAGATCTACACTGTCTAGATATTTAGTCAATAGGTTGACACCATGCATTAGGTCGACAGGTCACAGAGTCGTCTGGGTCAAAAATCGACAGGTAATAGACAGTGCTTAAGGTCGACAGGTACAAAAGGTCAACAGGTTCAAAAGGTCAACATGACAGTGGTCGACACACATATGGTTTAAACAAGTTTTGGGGGGTTTTCACATCATTTTCAACTTTTGCTTGAATTACCATCCATGTGAACTATGATCGAGAATAGTAACCTGAGGCTATAATTGTGGTCACATATCATGAAACATAGAAAATTACACACAAAAAACTTTAATCCTGTCAAACTATTTTACTGTGTAAATTTTCCATGTTGAACTTTTGACCATGTCGACCTTTTGACCCTGTTGACCTAATGCATGTCGACCATATGGTGTTGACCTACTGACTATGTAATTACTGTAGAGCTTCTATACCACACCCAGAATCACTACCTATGTAATAATAAAGTATTATTCTAACCTTTATTTCAGCTTACATACACTTTCTTAAACTTAACATGTCTAAGATTGAGCTGATCATCTTCCACCCCCTGCAACACAACCTAACCTCCCACAATTTCATTATCTATTGATTGCACTATTGTTTCCTCAAAACCCAGAGTGCGCTGTCTTGGAGTAATCCGTGACTCCTCCCTCTCCTTCAAACCACACATTCAGTACCTCTCACAAATCTGCTGTTTTCATCTCAAAAATATTTTGAGGATCAGTCACTTTCTCACCCAAGGTGCCACTAAGACCCTTATCCACCCACTGGTCATCTTCAGACTGTACTACTGTAACCTTCTCCTATCTGGCATTCCTAACAAACACTTCTCTCAACTGCAATCTAACCTTAATGCTACTGCCCAGCTCATCTTCCTCACCAAATGTACTACATCCACCTTCACTCTCTTACAAGCCCTTCACTAACTTCACAGAGTTTACTGCACATGTTCAGGTCTCCAGGAACAGGGCACCTGTGCCATGTTCCCAGAAACATCTCTACTGTGCATTTGCAAATCACCGGAAAATTGCCACGGCGTCCATTTTCCCACTGATTTCTGCAGTTCTGTAAACAGTGCCTGGCTGATGTAGTGGCAAATATAATTAAATGCTTCCCTGGACCCAGAGGCATGTGTGCACCACACCTTGCACCCATTTTACATACACCAGGGACTGAGTTCCCCTTCTGAGTCCAATTCAAGCTTCTCACACTCACAAAGCCCTCACCCACTCCTCTCTCATTTACATCTCTGACCTTATCTCCCTTTATACCCCGCTCCACTAATACATGCTGCCTCTCCTGCCTACTGGTTACCTCCTCCCACTCCTACAGATGGAGCCTCTGTTATCTTGGATGGCTGAGGCGTTAGTCGCAATCGGGCATATGCAGCTAGGCTTGGGCGCAAGGAGGCACACCTAGTTGTAGGGAGGCGCGCCTAGTCGTAGGGAGGCGCACAGAACGTTTGGCGTTACCTTTAAGTGTAATACTTGCGATCATTCACCAGATGACGCTTTTTAAAATCACCATTGCGCATGCATGTGGTCTCCAATAAAATACAATACCAAAATACATAGTAGGAATCGTAATGTGCATAGAGCTCACCTATACCTATTACCCCTGTGTATTTTAGCTAGGGTATTCAGATGCTCCTTGTCCTGTAGCCTGCAAAACCTATACTGTCGCTCGCTCCGTAGCTGAGTGCTGCCACGAGGCGGAGGATCACCGACGGCGACCATTTTGTCAACTTGCTATGCGATTGAGTCCGGTGTATCGTAATGTGCATAGAGCTCACCTATCCCTATTGCCCCTGTGTATTTTAACTAGGGTATTCAGATGCTCCTTCAGCTGTGCCCTGTAGCCTGAAAAACCTGTGCCGTCGCTCGCTCCATAGCTGACGGCTTCCACAGGGCAAGGGGTCACGGACAGCAGCCATTTTGTCAACTTGCTATGCGATCGAGTACGGTGTATCATAATGTGCATGGGCTACTATACCATACTATTCTGTAGGTGTAGGTCTCCAACCTTTGAGAAATCTCCTGCTAATTTGCTCTCTGTGATCCTGCTGTTGAAATCTTCTGCTGGCCTCACTTGTTCCAGCTAGTTTCTACAGTTTTTCCATACAGTATTTGATCGGTAATTCTTTCATTTACTGTTTTAATTTATTTATATATTTAAATTAATATCCTTGCTGAACGTGTGTATTTTAGCTAGGGTATTGTGACGCTACTTCAGCATTGTCCTGTAGCCTGCAAAACCTATGCCGTCGTTGCAGCAAAATGGAGAATGAGGTTCAATACAGACAAGTGTAAGGTACAGTAATGCACTTTGGTAACAAGAATAAAAATACCACCTACAGTACACACTAAATTGGGTAAAATTAGGGGATTCTGTACTGGAAAGAGACTTAGGCGTTCACATGTAGATAACAAACTTAGCAGCTGTACCCAAAGTATAGTAGGATTGCAGTTACTGTAAGAAGGCAAATAAGGTATTAGCATGCATTAAGCAGGGAATTGATGCAAGGGATGAGAGTGTTATACTGTACTCCCATTATATAAATCCCTAGGGAGGCCACATATTGAATACGGTGCACAATATTACAAAAAGGATATCCTGAAATTAGAAAAGGTTCAGAGGCGGCGACCAAACTGATCAAGATGATGGAGATGCTGGAAGAAGTAGAGGAGAGGAGTTTTCGTACACGGAGACGAAAAGGTTTCTTCACAGTAAGGACACTACGTGTTTGGTATTCCCTGCCTGAGAGACTAGTAAAGGCGGACTCGGTCAATACTTTTAAGAATGGACTAGATAAATTCCTAATGGATAAAGATATACAGGGTTATGGTGGTTAGATTGCGCACTATAGTAAAAAAAAAGAGGCATAAACACAACTGCCATCATCCACAGCAGATAAAAATAGTCCTAAAAATAATACAGCGTGGGAGACCACAAAAAGCTTGAACCAGATGGACAAATTGTCTTTTTTCAAACTCAGAAACTACAGTATGTTACTATGTTACAGTACAGAACAGTACTGTAGATTACTGTACTTACTGGTACTTACTGCACTGGGGCTCCTCCTCCGCCTCTGCCTCCATGTAAACGATGTCTTGAATATAAAAAAACAAAACATTATAACCCAAAAACGAAAAGTACAATTTTACATTGTTATTTACAGTACTACTGTACTACAGTATTGTACAGTACTTTACAGTAGTACAGTGCTACAGGAAGTAGAGTACAGGAAGCAGGGAGACATTCATAACAGGAGCAGAATCACTGTCCATTGGCAGGGGACGTACTGTACTGTACCTGTATTTAAAATACCGGCTGTCGGGATCCTGGCATTCAGAATGCTGCTGTCGGTCACGCGAAACCAACCCATTGGTAGAACTTAATGTACAGAACAGTACTGTAAACTACAGTACTTACTGAGGTGGGCAGAAGGCGGTTTCTCCTCCTACTCTGCCTCAGTATCGATCACAAGGCGGTCTGTGTGTAAAAGATAACAAGTATTGTAAAATAAAAAAATGACAGTAATGCTGTAGGAAAATAGTGTGTTTGCAACAATAATAATGATTACCACTGCCGGAGCTCCCTTCCTCCTGGCCGACATGCTCCTGGGGGGGTGGGGCACGAGATACTGTGGAAAAATAACATTATAATGTAAGCTACAGTACAATGAAATACAGTACTGTAAATAATGAATCAAAATAAAGCATAAAATATCTTATGATATGCCAGCATTCGGGATGCCAGCGATCAGTATCCCGATGACTGCATCCCAAATGCGAAAATATAGTACCCCCTTCCCTCTAACCAAAAACCTACCCACCTGCAGCCTAAACCTCCCCCTTGGAGCTTAACCCTAATTCCCCCCTGGTGGTGCCTAAACCTAACCACCCATGCCCACAGCCTAACCCTAACCCTACTCGATGCCGGCGCTCAGTATCCCAACAATGGCATCCCGAAAGCGAAAATAAAAAATTGGAAAATACCGACAGGGGTTTGTTAAGTACTGTATAGTACCCAGTGCTGAAAGTAGGGTGGTACAGAGTTAAGAAATTTGGTGGTAGTACGCAGTACCATCAGCCCTCCACTGGTGCATAAGTTATATGGGGCATATCTTTGTGTGTGGGACATAAAATGGTGTCAGTGGCATAACTGTGTGTGGCATAATATGTAAACAGCATTACGGTGTGTGGTATAATATGTAAGGTATTAGGGTGGGTGGCATAATGTGTAATGGGCATTAGGGTGTGTGGCATAATGTGTAATGGGCATTAAGGTGTGTGGCATAATGTCATCATGTGCCTATTGTCTTGCAGCAACTCACCTAGTTTTGTGTGACCACACCCCCTCATGACACATGACCACAACCATTTTAACTATGAGTACAACTAAGAAAACATTTCTACTTGCACCACTGATAGTACCCCCCTACCCTCTAACCCGAAAGCTCCCCTCCTGCAGCCTAAACCTAAATCTCCCCCTTAGTGCTTAACCCTAAGTCCCCCCTGGTGGTGCCTAAACCTAACTCTCCCTTCCCTGGCTGTATGCTCACTTCATCCGGCATCCTTACGATCAGGATCCTGTGTGTCGGGATCCCGATGCCGGTCTCCCACACAATTTGAGCCATCATCACCCCCATTTTCAGGGGTGTGTGGATTCTGGCACCGGGATCTCGACCGCCGGGATCACAAATCATGACTGGTGCACCAGAATTCTTGTTACACAATACCACTGTGAAACAATTGCAGAAATCAGAGAGTAGTGTGCTTACTGGCTGAGCTGGGGCCTGGCACCTCGTCCTGCTGCACTTCCTGGGCCAGGGGTGGCTGCGGGTGGGCAGGTGGTCGTGGTACTGTGAAAAAAATAACAGTACCATAAGTGAAGCTGTCAATTTGTAACATGTACTGTACAGTATCCAGGACACATGTACAGTAGTGTAACAATGACAGTCACACCAGAATTCTCGTTACACAATACCATTGGGAAGTGAGGCAGAAATCGGAGAGTAGTGTGCTTACCGGCTGCTCTGGTGCCCGGCTCCTCCTCATCACCCTGGGGGATCTGCGGGCGGGCAGGTGGTGGCGGTACTGTGAATAAAAAATATAACAGTACCGTAAGTGACGCTGTAGTGTATAATTTATACAGTATGTACAGTACAGTATGCAGTACAGTACAGTATCTCTCCTTTCTACCCCACACAACCCACAGGCTGTTTCATGCATTGCCAGCCTCCCACACCATCCTGAAGCCCTGTATCCCCCTCACAAATCCACTCTTACCCCAGGGAGAAACTCACCTCCCCTTGCACTCAGTGTCAGACCAGGGCATGAAGGGCCTACCGGGGGAATGCAGTGGTAGGTTCCCGTGCATATGGGTGTGGCCAGCCACCACATTGGTTTACTTAACCATTAGAGACTGCATGGACTGGGGCCCTTGATATATACAGTCAATATTGCCAGTGCATGCATGATAATATAGCAGATTAATAACAGCAATGCATGATAGAAAGGCCAGACAGACAGCCACCCGCCCACCCACCGGACCTCACCGTTGCCCTGCACTTCCCACCCACTGGATCTCATAGGAAGTGGCCCACCCTCTCTCCCATCCGGATTGCAGTGTGTTATCTGGGATGGTCAGGACAGGGAGGTGGGACACGTTGAAAATACTCTATAAATCACTATGTACAGTACAGTACTGTACTTGACAATACTTACAATCTTGGCGGCGCCTTTCCCGCCTTCTATGTCGTTGTGCTTCTAGCCCTGTGAAAAAATATATACAGTATAATGCAGGCATACTGTGCAGCCAATGAAATTCAATATTGACAGCATCTTTATGACATCACAATCAATGGAATTGTTCATTCTAGTACCCTGAACTTAATCACTCAGGAAGGCATAGTGGGGGTCATTCCGAGTTGATCGCTCGCTAGCTAGTTTTAGCAGCCGGGCAAATGCTATGCCGCCGCCCACTGGGGAGTGTATTTTAGCTTAGCAGAAGTGCGAACGCATGTGCAGCCAAGCTCTGCAAAAACAGTTTGTGCAGTTTCAGAGTAGTTCTGAACCTACTCAGTGCTTGCGATCACTTCAGCCTATTCGTGTCCGGATTTGACGTCATACACCCGCCCAGCGAACGACCAGCCAAGCCTGCGTTTTTTCAGACACGCCTGCATTTTTGCAAACCCTCCCTGAAAACGGTCAGTTGCCACCCAGAAACGCCCCCTTCCTGTCAATCGTCTTGCGGCCGTCAGTGCGATTGAAAACTTCGCTAGAACCTGTGCAAAACAACAAATGGCTTTGTACCCGTATGTCACGCATGCGCATTGTGGTGCAAACGCATGCGCAGAAATGCAGATTTTTAGCCTGATCGCTGCGCTGCAAACAACGGCAGCTCGCGATCAACTCGGAATGACCCCCCGTAAAAACTTAAGGGGCAAATTTTTAAACGTGACATTCACTTACAGCAGCGGTGGCCAACCAGTGACTCTTGAGCTACATGCGGCTCTTCCTTTATTCAAATGTGGCTCCCAACACTCTAAATCATGTGACCACAATAGATACAGAAACCGCTGCACTCCAGCCAGACGTGCAGCAGCACTACAGGGACTGAAAACTGAAGAAGCCAGATAATAGAGACACACAAGGCGGAACTGGCTGGGGTAACACAGGAGGGTCCTGGCAGGAGTGACACATGGGGGTGCTGACTGGAGTGACATAGGAGGTGCTAGCAGGAGTGACTCGTGGGGAGCTGGCTGCAGTGACAGGAGGGTGTTGGCTGGAGCGACACATGGGGGAGCTGAAGTTTATTATGTGAATCTTGCTTTTTCAATTATTTTATGCAAAAGTGGCTTTTTCAATGGGTAAAAAATTATTTTATGTCATTCTGACTTTTTCAATGTATTTTTATACCAGGGACATGGTCTAGCAGGCACAAGGCCACATTCCATTGTTGCATGTGCGCCTTCGGCTCGATGTTGGCTCTTTGACGTACCTAACAAGGTTTTTTGGCACTTTGTCACTTACTGGTTGACCACCACTGACTTACAGTATCGCTAGAGTACAGTACAGTAGGCAGAATACTACCTTTATAGACATTGTGACACACATTAGCATTGCCCTTATAAACATTATGACACACATCAACATGCGGCCCTCACACCCTTAACCATCTCAGTACTGTTCATAACAGTATAAATTGATTTCATGACAGATGATGCAGCACTCACCTGAATCCATCTTATTCACGTCACATCACAGTAGTGCAGTTTATTCACGTCACATCACAGTACTGCCCTTGATTCACGTTGTGTCACACAGTAGAGCACCTTATTCACGTTACTGTACGTCACAGTAGTGCAGTAATATATTCACATTACATCACAAAGTAGAGATCTGCCATAGTCATGGACCTTATAACACATTATGCAAGAGTAATGCACCTCATAACACATTAGGCCACAGTAATGTCCCTTAGAATAATTTCTGCCACAGTAACTTCCCTTAGAATAAATCCTGCCACAGTAATGCCCTTAGAATACTATGTGAAACACAAATCTCCCTTACAATACAATTTGCCACAGTAATGCCCTTAGAATACTACAGTATCTGCCACAGTAATGCCCTTAGAATACAATCTACTGTACCACAGTAATGCCCTTAGAATACTACAGTATCTGCCACAGTAATGCCCTTAGAATACAATCTACTGTACCACAGTAATACCCTTAGAATACAATATACTGTACCACAGTAATGCCCTTAGAATACAGTACAATCTACTGTACCACAGTAATGCCCTTAGAATACTACAGTATCTGCCACAGTAATGCCCTTAGAATACTACAGTATCTGCCACAGTTATGCCCTTAGAATACAATCTACTGTACCACAGTAATACCCTTAGAATACAATATACTGTACCACAGTAATGCCCTTAGAATACAGTACAATCTACTGTACCACAGTAATGCCCTTAGAATACAATCTACTGTACTGTACCACAGTAATGCCCTTAGAATACTACAGTATCTGAAACACAAATGTCCCTTAGAACACAGGGGGTCAGAACTGCGGCTGCGCGCCACCCGCATTGTGCATGCGCGTCGTTGCCTAGCAATGGCAGTTGCCGAGCAACGACACCAGGACCGAAGAAAGCGATTGCAGGCCCGATCGCAAGAGATTGACAGTGGGAAGGAGGATCGGGGCATCTACTCACCATTTCCCGGCCGTGGTAAGGCAATCACAGGCGTGTCCAGGCGTTTGGAGGGCAGATGTCTGACATCACACGCGGGACCTTCATTGCTGGATCCATCGCACTGGGTAAGTAGTTGCAGGGCTGCTCTTGTTCTGCACAAAACTTTTTTAGCATAGCAGGGCTGCATAAACAATCGCAGCCCTGCATTCCAAAAATACACTCCCCAATAGGTGGCGTCAAGTTGATCACATGAGCAGCAAAAAGTTGCGATCAACTCGGAATGACCACCACAATCTGCAACATGAACGCCTCTTAGAACCTCACCATACAGCACCTGACTGTCATTTACAGTACATTAAGGCAAACAGTAATGCTGCTATGGTTGTAATACAGAAGATACTGTAGACATTAAAAATATAAACAGTCATTTGGTCGACAGTAAAAGGTCGACAGTCAAATGGGCGACACTCAATGTGTGAAAACATTTTTTAACCCCAATTTGTGGAAAGGAAACAAGGTCGACATGGAAAAAAGTCAACAAGAGTATTTTATGCTTTTTGGGTGTCGTTTTCTTCGTAAAGTGAAACCCCAATTAGTGCCACGTGTCCCCTCGCCATGCTTTGGGCAAGGTGCCTCACTGTGGTCGGCACAGGTTACTAATCACAATCGTAGTCCACGTGGATCGTAAAGAACAGTATAAATAAGTTTAAAAAAAAGAAAACAATTTCAAAAACTCATGTCGACCTTTTGCCATGTTGACCTAACAGCCATGTCAACCTATATCTGGTGTCAACCTACTGTAGTAAATGTCGACCAATTGGTGTCGACCTAAGGTGTGTCGACCTAGGCGGTGTCGTTTTTGACATGGATAGTAAATGCAAAAAAAGTTGGAAAAATGTATTAAAAAACTTGTCCTTTTGACCCTGGTGAACTTTTGCACCTTGTTTAACCATTTGTTTACCACAGGTACTGTATAGACAGGATACCTGCTGCTACAGCAGACCCTGTTTTATACAGTACCTGTAAGTACAGTAACTTAAAGTACAGCAATCTTCTGTACTGTACTTACAGTTACGAATGGCCTGCAGGCGTCTTGGAGTGACCTTTGGTTTGACCTCACCGTCCAACTCCAGTTATACTTCTGGAGGATCTCTCTGCATGCCCTCCAGTACACTCTCACCTTCTCCTCGTTGCTGGTGAGAGCTTGGTCGTGCCAGCAAATGAGGAGTCAGAGCTTACTGAGGGAATAGGGACGGTCCCTGGCAGCTATGATATACAGTAATCACAATGAGCGCCTCAGACATCGTGTGTCTCAGACAGCGTGCGTCCCAGGCATCCCAGGTTGTTCATCTTGGGCCCAGGACATCAGTTCCCATTGGTTTTGATTATGCCTTGCTTTTGAACATGGTATTTAGTCACCACCTCCCCCTACCCCCCATCCCACTTCCCCCTCCCCCCCGGGAGCCTACACAGTTCATACAATAGACAGGGAGGGAGGTCAGGTTACAATAAATGTACAACACAATACTACAGTATACTGTATATGAAAATCAGATAGAGAACTGCAATCACTTTGATAGGTGTGTAATTGGTACAGTAGCAGTGATCCCTTCTCATAAAGTACAATACAGATTCTCTATCACCGATGATCTACAGTACTGTGTTGCTCGAACAGTTAATTGCGTCAGGATACACTAATTTATATTTATTGGTATGTCTATGGGCCCGCCATTACTGCTGTGTATTTTAGATAGTGGAATCAGGTGCACCTGCAGATTTACCCTGATTTATGTGAAACCTGTGTGCACACTTCTATTGAATGTATTACAATGGATTACAAAGGAAAATAAAAATAAAAAAGTGAGTGTCAGAAAAAAAAATACATTTGCACTTTGGGAATCGAACCCAGGACTCTAAGCGTGGGAGGCGGAAGCCTTCACCGCTTGCCCACATCCCTGCATGGAAGATACACAAGTTCATATGTAAAAGTACTGCAAGCAGCAATTCCTTCCCATTGGTGTTCGTTTATGCCTTTAGGGTACTTTGAGGCTCATATTGTACAAAACATACAGTGCACTGGGGGGTAATTCTGAGTTGATCGCAGCAGAAACTTTGTTAGCAGTTGGGCTAAACCATGTGCAGTGCAGGGGAGGCAGATATAACATGTGCAGAGAGAGTTAGATTTGGGTGTGATGTGTTCAATCTGCAATCTAAATTGCAGTGTAAAAATAAAGCAGCCAGTATTTACCCTGCGCAGAAATAAAATAACCCTCCCAAATCTAACTCTCTCTGCACATGTTATATCTGCTTCCCCTGCAGTGCACATGGCTTTGCCCAACTGCTAACAAAGTTCCTGCTGCGATCAACTCAGAATTACCCCCATTGTACATACTTTAAAGTCAATGAACTACATTATTCCTTTCACACATTAGTTGCGTCTGCATACACTATTTTAATTTTTACTCTATTGCTTTGTCTACGGGACTTGGATGCTCACATTCAGTAACACTCACTTCCCCGCACAGTGCGAGAGGCCCCAACTATAGAATCCTTCAAAAGTAGACTCAAGACTTTTGTGTTTACTCAAGCATTTCCATAATGTCCCTTTTAGTATCTTCATGCTTCTGTATTTTATGAAAATGTACTTCATTATTTTCTGTACTATATTATGCTATGTACTGTATCTGTTAAGCGCCTTGAGTCCTATTGGAGAAAGAGCGCTATATAAATAAAATTATTAATATTATTATTATCATCATTAATACGGCAATTGACAAGTGTTTTAACACGTTCGTTTGCATCTGTATAAACTATTTTTACTTTATTTTTTACTCTCTCCATCTGACCATTGGTCACCATCTGTGTACAATATGCAGTACAGGCCTATGGGGGTCATTCCGAGTTGTTCGCTCGCAAGTGGAGTTTAGCAGATTAGCTCATGCTAAGCCGCCGCCTACTGGGAGTGAATCTTAGCATCTTAAAATTGCGAACGATGTATTCACAATATTGCGATTACACACCTCGTAGCAGTTTCTGAGTAGCTTCAGACTTACTCGGCATCTGCGATCATTTCACTGCTTGTCGTTCCTGGTTTGACGTCACAAACACACCCAGCGTTCGCCCAGACACTCCCCCGTTTCTCCGGCCACTCCTGCGTTTTTTCCGGAAACTGTAGCGTTTTTTCCCACACGCCCATAAAACGGCCTGTTTCCGCCCAGTAACACCCATTTCCTGTCAATCACATTACGATCGCCAGAACGATGAAAATGCCGTGAGTAAAATTCCTAAGTGCATAGCAAATTTACTTGGCGCAGTCGCAGTGCGGACATTGCGCATGCGCATTAAGCGGAAAATCGCTGCGATGCGAAGATTTTTACCGAGCGAACAACTCGGAATGACCCCCAATATATTAACATTACAGTAATCACTGACCATTATCCAGAGCTTGTAGATCATTCCTCCGCTATTCGATCTAAAGTACTGTATTAGTGGAGCATTAGCCACCCAGCTCTGGAGATGTGTATTGCATGCTGAGTATGTAGTCGTGCCTCAATGCGCCTGTCTGTGTTTAAACCCAGCAACCTAAGCTATCGCCTAGGCACAACTAAACCTCCATTTAGGCAGAGAAACAGCCAAGATAATGGAGGCTTCATCTGTATCTCCAATATTTTGCACATGCTGCTCTCTTTCTCTGGAATTCTCTACCCCTCCCCTTCAGACTCTTCAGCTCTCTACAAAACTTCAAACGGGCTCTCAAGCCCCACTTCACCAAACCCAGACAACTGCCATCCTAAGCCTTCTGTCCCACACTCACTGTGTATGCCATCTGTGTCACCCCTTTCTGTCTGCCCCTCCACTTAAGAATCTAAGCTCTCACGAACAGGGCCCTCTTCTCTCTATTGATTTTCTTTCTCTTACTTAAACTATCGTCTACTCCATACTCCCTTCAATGGTACCAAATCCTTTGGTTTTCTGCCACCCTGATACTTCTTTCAGTGTCGTCTGCTGCTGAAGCTGTTACTATACGCTGTACTTGTCCTTTATTGTCTTGAACATTAGTCACTGGTTTTTTTGTTTTACTTATTTTTTTATGTACTCTGTAATTGGGTGCTGTGGATCCCTTGTGGCGCCATATAAATAAAGGTTAATAATATAATATATCCTCTCTAGACAGCTGTTGTTACATGAATGGGTTGGAAGCAGGGACTGATACATGTCAAAATATGAAGTGGCATAGCATTGTATATTATTTTCTGGTACAATTATTATGACATTAGTTATCAGCCTGTCAAAATGATGGAACAACATAACAGTAATGTCTGCGCTGACAGCCATGCGTGCCTGGAAGGAACAACACTTGAACTGCTCCATCTGGTGCCATCTAGTTGCTGCCGGTGTGCAAAACACTTGAATTTCCCCCATAGAGTTGAGGAGCAGCATTAGCATTTTATTATATAGGATAGTCATTTAATCTTACTGCATAAATTAGTCCAACCAGATAGTTGCTGCTGATCAACATGAGTTTTGTTAATTTATGGCTTCCCTCAGGATAGACAAATGGTGAGATTTACCAAACCTCCTGCAGAGGACAAATGGAGGTGTTGCCCATAGGCAGCAATATGCATCTATAATTTTATAGAATAAAATAGGTAAATGATAATTTGAAGCTGAGTGGTTGCCATGGACAGCACAGCTACATGTCCTCTTTAAAGGCTTGATAAATCTCCCAAGAAATCTGTATCAGAATTTTCTGGGTTCACAATATCTGGTGAGTTTACATTTAAGGGTTCTGTTTCTAGAAACAGCAAGGTGGACCTACAGGGGATGAACCTATGGGATAAGTTTATCAGGGATTTACCAGTGACTTATTAAATATACTGGCACAGGGTCTGGACGAACTCCCAACAGTCAGATATAAATGAAGACTAAAGAGCATGCCAAATACCTCAGAAATTATGAAAAATGTATAAAAAATGTACAAGTATTTAGATGTCCAGCAGCCACCATTAGTTACATTTTCAGGAAATTGGTACTACATCAAGCCAATCAGCATCTTGCAAAGAGGGAGTCCCTTTTAAAACAAGTAGGAGACGTGATTAGATGCAATATCACTTCTAAGAAGAAACAGAGTTTATTAGCTGAAACTGAAGTAAAGCATACTTGCTAACATTTGAATTATGTCCTCCAAGAGGTCCCTAATTAAGTAGTTTATGAATTGTGTAAGGAAGCCCTTGGACCATCTACTTTACTGGCCAGAATCACTCCTGAACAGTGAATATTCACATTCACATACTTTAAAATACTCAAAATTTTTTTTGCTGCAAAAGGTGTCTGGAGAAAATATTGCGCTATGGGCTTCCATTATTTAGGCATGCAGCGTTTTTTTAGATTTTTGTCTGAACATATTTTTGTAACATAAAACAATGGCATATAAAAACAGTTTTTAGTTTCAGTGCTTGTAAATAAAAGATCACAGATAACAACCGGCAGGTGTCCTTGGTATTCCACTTGTCCCCCAACGCGTTTTGTGCGTATTAACTGCAGATCCCAATGTCTGATAGCTTTTCTTTGGGGACTTTATCAACAGCCTGCTGATAAAGTCCCCAAACAAAAGCTATCAGACATTGGTCTGGAGAGTGACCCTAATGTACTGTATATAAAGCAGAGGTTCCCAAACACGGTCCTCAAGGCACCCCAACGGTCCTTGTTTTAAATGTATCCATGCTTGGCCACAGGTGACTTAATCAGCACCTTAGTCAATTTGATTTAACCATCTGTGCTGAGCCATGTATATACCTAAAAGCTGGACTGTTGAGGTGCCTTGAGGACCACGTTTGGGAACCTCTGATATAATGAAATGTATATACCTAGCTTGATATCTGAGATCTGCAGTTAATATGCATGAAACGCATTGGTGGACAAGTGGAATACCGAGGACACTCAGACGCTGCCACACGGCAGACCCGGAGCTGCCGAGTGACGCCAACCTTCCAGCTCTCCCGCACAGAGCCGACCTTGGGCATAGGCAAACTAGGCAAATGCCTAGGGCATTTGGTATGCTTAGGGGCACCAGTAGCTTCTGCTGATTAAAATGATATGCAGCATGCCTATATTCTGTGTGTGACTGCGGCTGTATCTGCATATGAAATGCTACGTTGCAGTGTATTCCTGGAAATCACTGTAATGTAGCATACTGTATGCAGATACAGCCACAGTTGCACACAGAATAAAGGCATGCCGCATATCATTTTAATCAGCAGAAGCTGCTTGTGCATACTAGCCACATAGTAATGCAAATAATATGATGCATTTTCATAAACAAAAGGCACCCAACGCTAGCAGAGCTGCCAGCTGACTCATGGCAGGCATCTCCTGCAGAACTAGTGGCGGTGCTAGGGGCACCAGCCAAAATCTTGCCTAGGGCATCATATTGGTTAGGGCCGGCTCTGCTCCCGCTCACCTGCTGGATGCAGCGGCGGTGTAGCTTAAACAACCCTGAGAGGACATGGACAGCCATCCCTGCATTGAGGCTGAGGAGTCCCGCTGTAACTGGTAGGTAGTGACAGTTAGAATCTGAACAACTCGGACTTCCACAACATAAATCTATAAAAGGGCTGTAAACACAATGCTGTTTTAACAATGTTTTTTTCCACATGTGCGACAGTACATTTAGCGCTCAATTTTTCATTGTCATTAATACTGTTAATGTGAGCTGCTTTTAATTTCATAGTGCTGAAAAAATTTTTTTTTTCATCTATCGCTCATATTACAGTTTGTTAAAATAATAACAATGGTCCTTGGAAAATACAACTGATCCAGTGCCCTCAAGGAAACAACCACAGAAGTTGTGCCTCCAGTGTACACACTGGAACAGAAGCACTCCAGAATTAAATCAAAACATTCAGTGGCTTAGTAACCAACATTTCAATAGCATTAAAATATTTTCACTATTGAAATGTTGGTACTGAGCCAATGAGTTGTGTTGATTTATTCACCTGAGTGCTGCTGTTGCTCATTCTATCTATCTATCTATCTATCTATCTATCTATCTATCTATCTATCTATCGATCAATATAGATTATATATATATATATATGTATATATGTATATATACAGTATATATATATATCTAGCTATCCATGTATCTATCTATTTATCTATCTAGATATACTGTATATATGCATAGTCACACATAATGCCCCAAAACTATATCACCACCTGCTTAATATGCTGTTGCTCTATCTATCTATCTATCTATCTATCTATCTATCTATCTATCTATCTATCTATCTATCTATCTATCAATATATATATGTATATCTATCTATCTATTTATCTATTTATCCATCTATCTTGATATACTGTATATATGTATAGTCACACATAATGCCCCAAAACTATATCACTATCTGCTTAATATGCTGCCGCTCCTCTTTGTGCTGCCGAAAAGGCTCTTACCCACCAAGGCAAATGCACTGAGCTTATAGCACATCTATGAAACACTGCCATACAGCAGTTGCAGAAATGAAAAGTGATGCAAGATTGAATTGTCATTGGGACCTCCCACCCACCCTTATGTTGTATTTTAAAATGGGCATGCACAGTTTAACAAACCAAGTACTTCAATGACAGGAACTGGCACTTTTGTGCTGAAGTGCTTGGTTTGTTTGGGTTCCCACAAAACAAGCTACCAATTGGTTTAAGGCATCTAAGCTAATAGCTCTACACTGCTGAGATGCCAGCTCAGCTCACAATGCAAGGATTCAAAGGACTTTCATATATACGTGAACAAAGTTGCACTGGGGTACAGTGCACAAAACTGTACAATACATATATTTTTTAATTTTTTAAATTTGCAGCTCAGCTCACACAGTGGGGTTTCAAAAGGCTTTTCTATATATGTGAACAAAGTTGCATTGGGGTGCAGCGCACACAGGTTTCCAACATTTAAAAAAAACATTTTTATTTACAATTTTTTACATTATTTAAAAACTTTTATTAACTTTTTTTTTTTACTTTTTAGCACCTGATTCTGCAGAGTCACACTAATGTGAACTCAGTAGTGTATGGCCTGCGGAGTCATTGCAGCACCACTGTGTGACAGAATTAGACTAAGGGCACTGGACACAGCACAGCCACTTGATGGACACAGCAAAGCTTGTGAATGGGAACAGCAGAGTACAGTACTTGTGGATGGACACAACAGAGCACAGCACAGCATACAGCAGCGTAAATTAAGTGAAATGGTGCTGAGTCACCACCGCAAGAATCCTAAACCTGTGAGAATCCAAGCCTGGTGTGAAAAACTGAGTAAGGGCCTGGATTTACTCATTTACCAGAAGTTCGGGGGAGGAGGGCTCAGATTTCACAAAAACACACACACACACACACACACACACACACACACACACACACACACACACACACACACACACACACACTTCTGTTACTCCAAGAGTAGTTCCATAGTTCCAGCAATACAAAAAGCTTAGACATTCTTTTTATTCATACAGTTGATAGAGTTTTTTGTCTTTAATGATGTATAGTGTTACTTCTAAAGAAATCCTATGCGAAGAAGAATCATATTTTATTTCAATAATAATCATTTTGATACATGTACATATCTGTCGCTGTTATACTTTTATGCAGCTGGTTTCTTTCAGCTTCAGTATTAGCTTTGGAAATCAAATATGTAAAACTAGATGTATTTAAAGCAGTTTTGATTGCTTATTTTACTAATAATTAAAAGGTATTACCGCCTTGAATTCATCTTAACACGTTTCCTGGCATTATTCACAATGCTGAGCCTCATATCATGTATTTTAATCTTTGCCAAATGCACTGGTTAGTTGTTCATGTTGTGTGGTTTGGGAGAATTAGCTATAAAATGCTAACTATGAAGGTAAAGTGTGCTTTTCATATGCAAAGACACTTGCTCTTGAAGGTGTAGATGAAAGGTTCTTATGAGGCATCTGTTTTATCTTGGGAGTTACATGTCATTTAAAAAGGTCTTTATTCCATTACTGCCCTCTCAATATGGACTTTATTACTTAGATCATCATCATTTTGCAAATGTGATTGATTTTACCCATACGCAGCACAGAGGGTAATGCCTGCGAAATGCATAAATATCCTGAACTATCAGACATTCATTATTTTATTTAGAAAACCAAAGGTTTAGATGAAACAGAATCAGAAAGATAATTCCTAATTGTTTTTCTTGAAAGAAAACTTTATTGTAATCTTTCTGTTTAATGAAATTTAACATTGACATTCCTCTGTTAGTATTTTCGTACATTTTCATTGCTGCTAAACCATGTAATTCTGTGCAGTTTAGTATCTCAGAGACCCCAGCATTTACAACCAACCTCATAAATCTCCTTCGTTTTTCTAATAAGACACGAAAGTCTTAATTGGCCTTAATGAAATGCACTTAAAGGGCAATAAACGTGTTTAAGACCCGCTTTCAGGGTGAGCTACAGTACTCTCACTCTGCACTGTGTTAGCCTTTGTAGTAATTAATCACTTATTCATATGAGGCAAATCAGTAACAAGATCAAGCTACTACTGCATGATAATAAGCTTTTCAGATATGTGCTAAGATTTAGCTATTCTTTTAGATCTTAATGTAAAATGAATTTAGATCCGTAAAGATGATCTTTCTTCTTTTCAGTCTGATTCTTTTTTTTAACACATGGTAAGAATGAAAGATTGGACAAATCAAGCAATCATTCAAAAGCAAAAATTTGGCTAAAAAGTTTGATCATTAAAAAAGAATTGCACTTAAAACTAAAAATTTAATTTAGGTTGTATTTACTAAAATATGCAATTCTATTTACTGTATCTTTGTTGTGAGCTTCTCCCTATTAGGCAGGTTTGCCAAAAACGCCAATGGTCCAGCCATGAACTCTTATAATCACTTGCTTGATTCAATCTGGCAGCATGATCAATGCCCTTCCTAATGAAATTGCCATTTGGGTCTGCTATCAACTGGGGCTTGCCAAATGTAAGCCTAATTGACTACACCACCCAAAACTAATTTTATGTTTTTGTTGTAGTTATTCTTTATAATTAATGAATAAATGAAAAACAAATCAATATATTATTTTTATTAACAGTTATACCTTTTCCACCAAACTTATAACTCGTGTAAATGCCAGGGCAACCGGGGTCAAGATTTGGTGGGGAAGGGTCAGATCAAAATGACCGGGGTTGCGTTACTCAATAATCCAACCAAGGAAGCTACCAGGGATGAACCTGGCACCAACCTGGGTAGCCTTCTGTGTGAACAGGTAAGGTTAAAAGTGAGAGTCGGATCACTGGCACTTGGAAATTATATCATCTCCAAGTGCCAGCAGAAAGAAGACCAGGCAATAATCGGGGTCCAACCTATGGTGTGAACAGGGTTTCTAGCCACTGTGACACCCTATGTATACACATGTGATGCCCAGTATCTGCTCCTCCAACCCCTGCCTAAACACAACTGCAGCTGCTGACCCTGCAGGGGTTAACGGACTGTAGCCACACCAAGGACACTAGGACCCAGTGTCAGACAGAAATGGCCCTGCAGAGCGGGAAGAGGAAAACCCCGGGGATTGGCTGGTCCGGTGCGCGCAAGAGGGAAAAGGCGGAGTTGGCGCCCAGAGAGGAAAAGAAGGAGTGAGTGATGGGACGCTGGTGGCCGTGTAGAGGAAGGGTGAGGCGCTGCTGCTGGAGCCAGAGACGGACGGAGGAACGGGTCTGTGCCGCAGATCACCGGAGAGAGGGCAGGACATAGAGAAGAACCAGGGAGTGACGTCATGCCCGGCCGCCGGGCAGAGAAGACACGCTGCCGCTGACCGCCGGGAACAGGCTGCCGCTGGCCGCCGGAGAGGAGCTGAGAGCAGCAGCAGGGAGATGCTGGGATGAGTGCTGTGTAGCACGTGAATAGAGCAGCGGCACCCGTCAGGAGGGAGAGCCGCCAGGACCCTCATCACTGCTGTACCGGGAGAGAGCTCCAGTGAAGGTGGAGTGAAGGCTGGAAACAGGTACTCCTCACACTGCATCCCCCCACACACTCCTTATGCCAAGGGACACTTAGCAGGGGAACTGAGGCACCTCCCCCCTCTACTCTAACCCAAGTTAATTACCTGCGCACCTCCACAGATATGGGAACTTTATTCCCGGCCACACTCTAAGACCCCACTGTGCCTCAACCCGGGCAACCCCTAAGTTGCTACCTAACTCACAGCCTCAAAGAAACGCACTGACCTTAAAGGAGCAGTACCACTACGCTGCACCCCATTTGTTATATGCCCCTTGCCAAGTCGTGTTAAGGCAAGTGATCCCCGGAAGGCAGTCTGAACTGTGTATTGTGTGCTGGACTTACCAGCCCCACCAGACGGCGAGCAGGCATAGCTGCCTTCAGTTGCTTTTCTGTGAGAACTCATATGTGGACTTCTACGGATTTTGTGTAGGGTCAGAGGCTTCCCTTTAATAAGTCTATAGTGTCACCTAGTGGCCTACTACTATACTGTTTGAACATTCCTGAACCTTTTTTCCTTAAATGCCAGTTTAGGTATTGGAATTTCCAAAGTACTTATGTTGTTATGACCTGTTTCATTGTGCAAATGACATGTATTATTTAGTAATGTACCTTACCAAAATGTGCTAACATACTGGCTAGTAACTCACGTTACGTAAGCGTTAAATAAACCTTTGTTACCGGGTCCCACCATAGTTATCCTGTACACTTCGGGGGGGGGGGGGGGAGGGGGGTTGGGGGTGTTGTTCGTACTAGGGTATCTCTGTCCTTCTGCCCAGGTACTACGCAGGTGTTCTACGCAGATTCTGGCAGACGTCGCGACAAGCAAAAACTGGACAACCAGATTGGCCACAACCGGACAGGCGTGAGACTCCAGGTATGCTGACAAATTACATTTGGCATCCGCGAACAGGATACGAACAAGATGACGGATCCACGGGTTCCCACTACCCCCACATCAGCATCCGGCAGGGGGATGCTACCAGCGTCACCCGGGCAAAGAAACACGACCACCACGGCGGCATCACCGTTGACTATGCCCTACTATTTTGTAGCACCATGGTTACCGACATATGCAGGAAAACAAGTTCCGGGTTCGAGTACATTCAAACAATTTAAAGACAAGATGTATTCCATGTTCCGCCTGTACCCACTAACTGAAGAACAGAAAATAGAGATTGTGATGGGTCAATTGACGGATTCGGCACTACGGGAAGTGAAGGCATGGGAAAACAGTGAAAAGATGACCGTCGAATGCATCTTCAAGAAGCTGGTGACCATATTTGACTGCCAGACCATAGCGGAATTAAAGAGCCGCCTTTATGCGAGGAAACGAAGACCCGACAAATCACTGCGAGACTTCGCGCTGGCCCTACAAGAAGCTGCAAAGGCTATATGGGCCCTGGATGAACTAGAAGTCGAAGGGATAGACAGTATGTTAACAGACCTGTTTGTGGAAGGGGCAAGAGGAGAGACGATTCGCTCTCAAATGCGTATGGAGAGACGACAGCAACCAGGGAGCTCCTTCTCCAAATTCAAAGAGACGGTGCTGCAGATCCTTGGGAAAAATCAGAGCAATAATGTAATGCGTCTTCGGAGTGGAGTGAAGAGGACAGCTATAGAGAAACCGTTGCGCTCAGGAAGCCAGACGGACTAACCCAAGTAGGAGCGGTCCTCCAGCAAGCGCAAGCCTCACCGGGACCAGATTCTATGGAAACGCCCAATAAGAAGCTGGCGGAGATGACAATGAATCTCTCCCGAATGAACTGAAGGATGGATGAGTTTGACAGGGACCAAGATAGGAATAGACGCCGAGAATGGCGTCAAGAATGAGGTGGGCGGAGTCTTCCTCGCTGGGACGTTGTAAGAGAATCTGGCCGAAGATCTACTGACCAGTTCGACTCTCAGGGGAGCCCGATATGTAGAGGGTGTCGACAGAGTGGCCATATTGAGAGGAACTGCCCTGCGGCTGCTTTAAACGAGGAACTCCCGAGGCAACGGTCCGACCTTCGGGAGAGGAACCAGTAAGTGGTCCACTGCCCCAAGAATGGTCCAAGTACGTCGGAGAGTGCCCGCACCTGAAGATTTGTATCAATGGAATTGAAATGCCAGCTCTGTTGGATACTGGGTCACAAGTCTCCACCATTCGGATCACAGAGTTCCTTCAGCAATGGGACGAAGCCGCCATTGTGTCCCCAACAACCACCTGGCTCCATCTGCTGGCCAGCAATGGGCAACCCATAACATATCAGGGTTACTGGGAAGCGGACACAAAAATTGGAAATGCGACATTGCCCCGGCAAGGGTATCTTGTCACCACCGCTCCTAACACTCACCTACCTCCCATCATCCTGGGCATGAATGTCTTGAAGAACTGCCCTGATGAGCTAGTGGAAGCCCTTCGGCAGGAGATGCAGATAGATGCAGACAGAAAGCTGCAGTGCTCGCAGCGAAATGCATCAGCAGGAGGCTATTTGGGTCGACAATTATGCCAATTACGCTAGTCTACAGCCGTACCACATCCGGACCAATTACTGGACTTTGCTACCTGCAGAAAAAGTGAGGCAATCTCCTACAACTGAAGCACCACCAACCCTTTCCTTTACAAAGAGGACACCGCGTTACATTGAGGATCCCAAACCTGGCTGGTTTTGAGTAAAACATCAGAGACACGCTTAAGGGACTATACCTCTAGCGGCTTGGGTAAAGTTTATTGGTGAGACTGCACCGTCAGTCTGTCTTCATCTGCTCTACAATCAAGTATATATCTAATGGGAACGGATGATATTGTGAGAGGCAGCTACAGTGTTTGACCCACATTTATTATTTTTATTGCCATGAATTGCCTTTAGATTTGTGCATCTAAGTTTTAATGAGGCCTAATTTTATATTTCATTAAATGTGAATAATTTATCACTCAATCCTTCTTATCACAATCTTTATTCAGCATCATAATAGCGCTGCTATTGTTGTTGTTTTCTTTTTGTAATTTATGGTTGGGGTGTGACTACCCCTAACGGTATAGCAGCAGCATTAGAGACACAGCACCTAAAAGCGCCCTATCATCCATTTCTTGGTAAACTTTTTTTCCGGTGGAGCGGAGTGCCTTGCAACAGACGGTGCACCTGCTGGAGAGGGAGAAGAAATTCGCCAACCATTGAGGGGAGGTTGGGAAGGCCAGAATCGCCGACCACCGGTCTATCCTCTTGAGGCCGAACTCCGAACATGTAATTTGGTGTAGGGCGAGAATCGGTCCAGGAGGACGAGATTATGAAGCCTTGGTGGAATCCTGTGACTCGGAAGGCCAACAACCCTTTGCGGTGGCAAGAACGCTAGCAAAGGTGGAACACGGAAGAGTGCCAGTACGCATATTGAACCCGCATCCCTATGCTATTAGACTACACAAGCGCTGTCTGGTGGCGAAAATAAGCTCAATTGACTTCCAAGACATTGTGGGCCAGGATGTGACAACAGCTGCCCAAGAGACGGCGACCTAGGGGCCGTCGACAACGGGTCAAGAACCACCATGGTGGGCTGATATTCAGGTTGGCGACGCAGAAACCCCCAATGAACAGAAAGCGGGAGTATTACGAGTGGTGCAGCGGAATGCAGCAGCTTTTAGCCAATACCCATCTGATTTCGGAAGAGCCGACAAAGTGTACCATCATATCCCTACAGGGACGACCCCTCCTTGTACCAGCCTGTGAGGAAGATGATAGCGGAGATGAAAGACGCAGAAGTTATCAAGGAAAGTCACAGCCCATGGGCAGCCCCGCTAGTGATCGTTAAAAAGAAAGACGGCAGCCTCTGCTTCTGCATTGATTACCACAAGCTCAATGCGGCTACCCATAAGGACGCCTACCCGCTTCCTCGGATCGAAGAGTCCTTGACGGCCCTGAAGACTGCCGCATACTTTTCGACCCTTGACCTCAACAGTGGATACTGGCAGATTCAGATGGCCCCCGAGGACATGGAAAAAACAGCCTTCACAACGCCGATGAGTCTGCTTGAGTTCGAAAGGATGCCTTTTGGGCTTTGTAACGCGCCCCCGCCACATTCCAACGCGTCATGGAACACTGTCTTGGACAGCACAACTTCGAGATGGTCCTGCTATACCTCGATGACGTATTAATTTTCTCGAAGAGTTAAGAGAACCACTTGCAACATCTAGAAGAACTGTTCCATCAACTGACAAGATGTGGTCTGAAACTTAAGCCAACGAAATGTCACCTGCTCAAACCTGAGGTCCAGTACTTAGGCCATGTCGTCAGCGCGGAAGGCATGATGCCCGACCCTGAGAAGGTCCGAGTTGTTCGGGACTGGCCAGTGCCGAAGACCGTTAGGGATGTCCGAAGCTACCTCGGGTTCATGGGCTACTACAGACATTTCATGGAGCACTTCGCCAAAGTGGCAGCCCCATTGCATGAATTGCTGAGAAGTCAGTTGGGCCACGAAAGGAGGGGATCGTCACCAGTGCAGTGGGGCGAAGAACAGCAACAGGCCTTCCACCAGTTAAAGACCTCCTTGACAGAAGCCCTGCTATTGGCTTATCCTGATTACGAGCAGCCGTTCCAAGTCTTCACAGACACCAGCAATCATGGATTGGGAGCCGTATTGTCCCAGGTGCAGAATGGGCGCGAGAGAGTAATCGCACATGCCAGCAGAGGGCTATGCAAAACAGAATGGAATTGCGAGAATTACAGTGCTTTTAAATTGGAAATGCTCGCCCTAGTCTGGGCCGCCACAGAAAAATGTAAACACTATCTCGCTGCTAATCCATTTGTCATCATGACTGACAACAACCCATTGGTGCACCAGTCCACCACCCGGCTCGGCGCCCTTGAGCAGCGATAGGTATCACGGCTCGCCAATTTCCAATACACTGTGTCCTACAGGAGTGGGAAGTCCAACGGCAACGCCGACGCTCTGTCCCGGTTGCCCACCACCGATGTGGCAGAGGAGGGAAGAGACGTTGAGAAAGAAATAGAAGCCCCAGTCTTCAAGGCCTCGAAGAAAAGATGGACGGTCACCTCAGATCCATTAGCCATCATGGACCGACAGCGATCAGATTTATCCGAAGCCCCTGCTGTAGACTGGGAAGTGATCCAGCGACAGAATCCAGTGCTGAAGGAACTCACAGCCCTCCTCCAACGGAACTACAAGCTGACCCGGACACAACGTGCCGAAGCAAATCCGGAGCTGGTAAAGTTACTGCGACATCGGAGACAATTTCACCTGAAACAAGTACGTACCAGTATTGACCCTGGTACCCACCAGACAGTGGACCAAGTGGTTGTTCCCAGGGAACAAGCAAACTTTCTACTTACCGCCTACCACGACAAGTCAGGGCATTTTGGTACACAAAAAACGGAAGCCATCTTGCGTACACGGTACTTCTGGATAGGTCTGCATGATGACGTAGAGCGATGGTGCCGGGACTGTATCCCCTGCAACCTGAAGAGGCACCCAGATGCGCATCAGAAGGACCATTTGCACCCCATCGAGAGTCACCATCCACTACAAATTTTCGCTCTCGACCATGTAAAACTAGAGCCCAGCACCAGCGGACACAACTATGCCTTAACCATGACCGACCACTATAGCAAGCTCTTAGTGGCGGTCCCTGCGAAAGACTTGACTGCTCAGACTACAGCCGAACTATTCCTGAAAAACTTCGCCAGGCCCTACGGTTATCCTGAGTGTATACTAACTGACCAAGGGCCTGCCTTTGAGTCACAGCTATTCTATGAACTGTGCTCCTACTATGGCTGCCAGAAAGCAGGAACGACAGCGTACCACCCACAGGGGAATGGTTTGTGCGAGAGAGCTGACCAGACTCTCATTGGGATGCTCAGAAGCCTACCAGCTGGAGACCGTGCCCATTGGCCGACCTTGTTGCCCGAACTCGTCTACCTCTACAATAATGCGGAACATTCCACCACCGGCTTAACACCATACTACCTTATGTTTGGTCGACAAGGTAAACTGCCTCAAGACCTAGCGCTTGCCCCCGCACTAACATCTCCTGCCACTCCACAAACCAACTGGGTCCAGGAGCATCAGCGGAGAATTGAAGTGGCCAGAGAGCTGGTGGAGATGCGGATGGGAACCGACCGACACTGCCAAGAGAAGAATTACAATGCAACCATCCGTCCTACGCCTCTACACGTGGGTGACCTTGTTTGGAGGCAACGGAATCACTGGACCAGTAAGTTGGACACCATGTGGGAAAATGCACCCTATGTCGTCGTCAGCATCCCAGAGGGAGAACGGTTCACTTATGAGATCCGCCGAGGTCAAGATGGGCCCGTCAGTGTTGTGTTAAGAGAGCAACTGAAGCCTTACACCTCCGAAGTATCACCGGAAAAAGCAGGCTCACCTGCGGCAGAGGGGCGGGGATCCCCGGGGGGCATACCCTTACTCGACCCCATGGAGCTCTTACTCTTTATGTGCGGTACACCAGCATCGAGCTCAGCGTCTCATGACACCCTCGCTCCCGTGGTGAATGAGCCCGTAGAGGGTCAGAGTCGAACCAATCCAGTCACTACCCATATTGAGAACAGAGTCCCCACGGTAGAGATTAGAAGGTCAGGACGTAGCACAAAGGGCGTCCCGCCCTCCAGGTACAGGGAATGAGCTAATACTTGATCTGTAAATATGTTTGTTTACGAATGTATATGTATGTTGATACCCAACTTGGTTATGTTTACCTGTTTGCCACCGTTTGTATCTGGAAAGACTATAGCATTGACTTTTGGCATGTTGCCTAATGTGTGAGGACATGCAATCTTTCAGAGGGGGAACATGTGATGCCCAGTATCTGCTCCTCCAACCCCTGCCCAAACACAACTGCAGCTGCTGACCCTGCAGGGGTTAATGGACTGTAGCCACACCGAGGACACTAGGACCCAGTGTCAGGCAGAAATGGCCCTGCAGAGCGGGAAGAGGAAAACCCCGGTGTTGGCTGGTCCGGCGCACGCAAGAGGGAAAAGGCGGAGTTGGCGCCCAGAGAGGAAAAGAAGGAGTGAGTGACGGGACGCTGGTGACCGTGCAGAGGAAGGGTGAGGCGCTGCTGCCGAAGCCAGAGACGGACGGAGGAACGGGTCTGTGCCGCAGATCACTGGAGAGAGGGCAGGACATAGAGAAGAGCGCGTGAATAGAGCAGCGGCACCCGTCAGGAGGGAGAGCCGCCAGGACCCTCATCACTGCTGTACCCAGGGAGAGCTCCAGTGAAAGTGGAGTGAAGGCTGGAAACAGGTACTCCTCACACTGCACCCCCCCACACACTCCTTATGCCAAGGGACACTTAGCAGGGGAACTGAGGCACCTCCCCCCCTCTACTCTAACCCCAGTTAATTACCTGCGCACCTCCACAGATATGGGAACTTTATTCCCGGCCGCACTCTAAAACCCCACTGTGCCTCAACCCGGGCAACCCCTAAGTTGCTACCTAACTCACAGCCTCAAAGAAATGCACTGACCTTAAAGCAGCAGTACCACTACGCTGCACCCCATTTGTTATATGCCCCTTGCCAAGTCGTGTTAAGGGAAGTGATCCCCGGAAGGCAGTCTGAACTGTGTATTGTGTGCCGGACTTACCAGCCCCACCAGACGGCGAGCAGGCATAACTGCCTTCAGTTGCTTTTCTGTGCGAACTCATATGTGGACTTCTACGGATTTTGTGTAGGGTCAGAGGCTTCCCTTTAATAAGTCTATAGTGTCACCTAGTGGCCTACTACTATACTGTTTGAACATTCCTGAACCTTTTTTCCTTAAATGCCAGTTTAGGTATTGGAATTTTGAAAGTACTTATGTTGTTATGACCTGTTTCATTGTGCAAATGACATGTATTACTTAGTAATGTGCCTTACCAAAATGTGCTAAACATACTGACTAGTAACTCACGTTACGTAAGCGGTGCAATAAACCTTTGTTACCGGGTCCCACCATAGTTATCCTTATACACTTTGGGGGGTGGGGGGGTGTTGTTTGTACTGGGGTATCTCCGTCCTTCTGCCCAGGTACTATGCAGATGTTCTACGCAGATTCTGGCAGACGTCGCGACAAACAAGAACTGGTCGACCAGATAGGCCGCAACCGGACAGGCGTGAGACTCCAGGTACGCTGGCATATTACACACACAGACACTAAGGTTTATTGGCTTCTGCCAAAAATTAACCTATCAGTATGTTTTTGGATATATCAGTGTCCATCATAAGCCAACTTTTCTATATTTGAAAAGATGAAACCACCAATGGTTGTTTTTAGGCATTAACTTCACAACAGTTCCCTTTTTTGCCCAGTTTTCAATCCAGTTTTCCCACTGTGAAGCTTAGCATTTTGGAGCTTGCCACAATAGCTAACATCTTCTACATATGAGGTAAACTGCTGTAACCCAGCGGGGAGAGCATCACTGGAGAGCTTGATGCTGCTTCCATCTCCATTAATGTACATATTTTCTGTGCAAGCACAGCATAATAATGGCACCAGCACAGTGTCAGAAGTTGAACGCAGCAGTAAAGTTATTACTATCCCGTTTACAGGAGCCACTGTCCTTGCAAAAGTTTTCTGAGAAATTTCCTGAAAAGTCTTCTGTAATTGTTACTGTTGTGTATGTTGTATCAATATATATTCTGTATGGAAAAGGTTATTTTTACAATTCTGTAATTAGCAATCCAGACAGAGATGTTTTAAGAGAGGAGAGGGCCCGCGTGCAGCCTCCATTGTGGGCACCCTCCTCTCTGGCAGTTAAGTAGACTCTGGTATTATGCCAGAGTCTACTGCACATGCACAGGTCTTCAGGAACATGGTTCCTGTGCCTTGTTCTCTGGGATATCTGCAGTGCGCATGCACAAATCACTCAGAAATGGCCGTGGTGGCCATTTTCCAAGTGATTTGTATTTGCAGTGCTGCTGCGGGACTCCATAAGTAGTATAATATACGAGTGCAGGGTGTGTGGTGTGGGCCCCCGTGGACCCAGCAGCCAGTGTGCACTACACACCTTGCAACCATTATAGAAACGCTTATGAATCCAGGTAATTGAATTGAGCAAAAAGATATTTGGTCTGGTTGTAAAAGAATGTGTGTTTGCTATGCACAGCAGAAGGTCATGAGCAGAGGGCTCTGTCTTTCTTACAATCTATACTAAGTCCACAAACATGACAAAATCCTTTTTGAAGTGAAAGGATGGTACTGATAACAGGATCTAAGAATGTTTTACACTCTTCAGAGCAGAATAAATATATATATAAAACTATGCTAGGGGCTATGGTTCCACTTCTAAGATATGTTGCAACTTCAATGTAGACCCTGCTAGTTTGATAGGGTGACCCTGTTTTAAAGACCATGGGGCCCCCTATTGAAATGGGTGCTTGCTAGCTTTTCAAGTAGATACTGTGTTAAAAGAACAAAAGAAGCTATACACCCATGCATCAATTAATTAATTAAGAAGCAGCCTACAGCACGTATACAATGTCTGTTCAATTTACCAAAGTTAAGTATTTTTTGGGGATGCTCCATACCTTTTTATTCTTGTGAAACTCCCACATCAGAAGCCCCTAAGGTCTCAGTAGTAAGTCCTAGATTCCTGACATTTCTAATCTTTTATATCTTATTTCTGAAATTATTCTGGAATTATAACCTGTCTGTCATTCTTATCAAGTGTTTTGATAATTAAACTTTCGATTTTTTGGGGGGATAATTACATTTAATTTAGCATATATTCCGTGATTCTTGTTTCACCTGCAACCCTGTGAGGCCCAATGCTACATACCTATGTATAACTGAGTTTGAAATATTAATATTTGTGAAAAGAATGTTAAAACTCCCTTAAGATCTTTCATGGTGGCTGTAAAGTTGTGTAGTTATCAGTGATTGACCGAAGTGCGTACCGCCATGACCTAGCTGTTCTAAATTGCTGTACTTGAGGGGCAGACTGGAATTGTGACAGTTACGAATAGCGGCAGATGAAATTGATTGATTCAAAACTACATTAGATAACATATAATATTTAATCAAATGTTGAAGCTGATGCTTGTGTTTTTAGAAAGTTGATCCATATCATTATAAAAGGCTTTAATCCTTTTAATACTGTACCTCGAAAACCGTTACAATTATTTAAAAAGTCATATAAAGCGGGCAGACTTCTTGCTAATATGTCACGCCCCTGGAAGACTAAGACTCACATTGTGGCTATTACAAATCCACATGACAGTACCATTGTCACAGATTCAAAACAAATTCTGCATCTATTTCATGAATACTACAGCAACCTTTATGCAAATCAGGAAATAGATCTGGAATTACAAAATAGAATTCTTCAAGAAGCCCGCCTCCCTAAATTGTCACAGATCCAAAGAGAACAACTTCGTGGTGTGGTCACCTTAGAAGAAATTTCTCAAGTTATCAGAAAGCTTCCACCACGAAAAGCCCCGGGACCGGACGGTCTGTCCGGAGACTATTACAAAATTCTTCATGACAATATTATCACGGCCTTGCATGAGCTTTATCAAACTATATATAGAGATTCTCCACTTTACCCGTCATTTAATGAATCACACACGATTTTATTACCGAAACCGGACAAGGATCCCCAACTATTAGGGTCTTATAGGCCCATTACGTTATAAGATACCGATTTTAAAATTTTGTCTAAAATTATGGCTAACCGCCTGCAACAAATATTGCTGAATTTACTTACTGACCATCGACTAGGTTTTGTAGCAGGTTAGCATTCGGTTCGAGCTATAAGATCTGCGATTGCAGCGACCATTTCCTCTATGCAGTCTTCTAAGTCAGACAATTTGGTACTCAGTGTAGACACTCATAAAGCATTCGACCCAGTGCTCTGGCCACATTTGTTTTCTGTTTTAGAACGTAGGGTCTTCGATGAAAATTTTATAAGACTTATTTCTTTTTTTTACCAATCTCCCTTACCCCTATTTTGGTTAACGGTTTAAGAAGTAGCGCACTGGCCTTGCAGAGAGGCACCCGTAAGGGATGTCCTCTTTCTCCCCTGCTCTTTAATTTATCATTGGACTCTATCTTACGGATCCTTCAACACTGGCCACAATTTAAAGATGTGCGTATTGGGTCGAGTGAAGTAAAAATTTTGGCCTTTGCGGACGATCTTCTGCTATATATTAATAATCCTAGCGGTCCCTCTCATTTTAGAAAAAATAAAAAAAAAATTAATTCCTATGGCGAGGTTTCTGTACTGGTTTTCAACGCAGACAAGTCAGTGGGAATGCTCTTAGGTCCCGGTGGATCTATCCTGCACTGGAGTAATCTGGTTCCCATCCAATGGTCTTCCTCCTCTATAAACTACCTAGGCATAACTCAGGGCCGAAACTAGGAATTCTGTCACCTGGGGCAGGACATTAATTCGTCACCCCCCCCCCCCCCCACACACACACACAAAAGAAAAAAATTAACATAAATATAATAATAGTATTAATAATATAGAAATAAATAAGATAGAAAATAATAATAATAAAAATAATAATAACTACGTTTCATCAAGGTGCAGTGCTGCGAAGAAAAAGATATACCACTGCACCTTGATAAAATACGTCCATAGGACGTTGAAACGTCGGTGATACTCGATATGCTGTTCTTTATTTGTAACTACAGCTCTCAATACATTTGATGATTTGAAAAAGTCCGGTGAGTGCCGCCTGGTTCTTGAATATCTATCGGGGACATGCTTACAAAGTATTACCCAGAGAACCCAGCTGAGCCTACATGATTGAAGGAGGGCACCCCGGCATTTGTTTATTGACAGAGAGTGCCATTAAGAAGAGGATGTGTGTGTGTGTGTGCGTGTGTTATATATATATATATATATATATATATATATATATATACACAAAGTGCATAGAAAGACCGATGCCCTCCAGGTGTAACCACATAGTTACCAAACATACTGTATAGTGTAGCGGTCGGCAGCACTCACGTCACGGCTCCATTAAAGGATGACACAGACGCAGTCTGACAATTCAGACTACGTCTGTGTCATCCTTTAATGGAGACATGAGTGCCGCTGACCGCAGCACTATATATATATGTACACATGTGTGTGTGTGTATACATATATATATATATATATATATATATATACTGTATATATACATATACATATGTGTATATTGTCAGGTGTCACATCAAATAAGCCAATGTTACGGGGCCGTAGCCCAAAGGGGCTAAGGAGAGGCTACGGGCCCCGGAACATTGCTTGTTTGATGTGACACCTGATACTATACTTGTAACACTTCAAAAGACCCTGAGTGCGGATACATATATTTATATATACATAATATACAGACACACATATATATATATATATATATATATATATATATATATAAAAATTTGGGATACTGGTTTCCCAAAATTTACATTGAGGAGTCAGTCACTCACAGTGTATATACTATATATTTAATAGGCTCCCCCCTCCTCCTCTATCAGTGCTCTGTTATGTATTGTTGCCAGGGGCTTGGCCTGTTAGCCCCAGTGCTGCCACTGTGCTCTGCCAGTACGCACCTTCTTTTCTGGTGCGGTTTGACAGTGTACGGCTGCCAGACTCCCGCCTCCACCTCCGTCGTCTCTGTAGCCGTGTGCGCACGTGACGTCCTGTGCACCCGCGACGTCATGACGTCACACGCGCGATGTGTTCGTGGTCCGCATCCAGGAAGCGCTGGGAGCCTCTAGTGCTGCTGGCACCTGACAGCAGGTCACTTGCTGTCGGGGAGCCAGTGGAAGAAATCGCTGCACCAGAACTTGGCTCATTAGCGCCCCCTACAGCCCAGCGCCCGGGGCACGTGACCCCCTAGCCCCCCCCTAGTTTCGGCCCTGCATAACTTTGTCTAGAAATCCTTCTCAATTATACAAACACAACATTGGCAAAGCTATTTCCAATATTTCTACGGAACTGAGTGGTTGGAAAAATTTAACTCTTTCCTATCTAGTAAGAGCGAATTTGATCAAAATGATTACTTTTCCTAGACTGCTCTACTTACTACAGGTTCTCCCTCTGCTTCTCACTCAAAGAGATGTGAAACACATTAACAGTAGTGCTGGGCAAGATAACGCGTTATTAACGCGTTAACGCCATAAGGCAATAACGGCGATAATATTGTTAACGCCGTTAATGCTGCTGCGCCGGAAGAAGCCGCCGGAAGCAGTTATTCATCTGACCCCCTTGATGGAGAAGCCGCTGGATGCCGCCGGAGAAGAGGAAGCCACCGGATGCCGCCGGAGAGGAGGAAGCCGCCAGCCGCCATAACCTCTTGAGACCGAGACATCTTCACAATATCTCTGTGAGTACTGGTTTTTATACAGAGCCTAAGCTCTAAGAGTTCTAAGCTAGAACACAAGCAGTGGGACTGGGTGAGTGGGATCCCGTAGCGCGCGCTGGCCGGAACTGGGTAACTTAGTTACGCGGCTCAGGAGAAACCTCAGTCGCGTGGGTTGCAGCGAGCAGGGCAGCCCTTCTCTTCTCTGGCGGGTGCCGCTGTGGGACTGGATGAGAATGGTTCCGCAGCGTGCGCGCAAGTTCTATCAACGCCGCTGTGGGACTGGATGTGACGGGTTTATGTACATTGGGGCTGATATTGCATATATTAACAGGAGAGTTAGTGGAAGTTTGGGCCTCCTTCGTTCATTAAGGTCTCCCTGCTGAGCTATTATACTCCCTTTTATTGCTGGGGTGCCTAATCTGCTATAAACAAAAAATACAGTTTGTTTTACTTTTTTTTAATAAATTTTATTTTATTTATTTAAAAATGTTTTCACAGAAAATGGAGAAAGGAACCGAAATCTTACATGGACATTTTCATTTTAAATCTCTACCAGATGGCACAGTTGATAAAACCAAAGTTATTTGTAAACACTGCAAAGCTGAATTTTCTTATCACCGGAGTACTTCGAGTCTGAAGTATCACTTAAATGCAATACACACCGTTGATGCCAGCAACTCACCCACTCAAACAAACAGTGGAGGGAAGCTTCGGCAGACTACATTGGATACAGCGTATGGGAGAAGTATAGATAAACAAAAGCAAGAAAAGCTAACAAATAACATAGCGAAGTGGATAGCTACAAACTGCAGGCCAATTAGTATTGTCGAAGATGTCGGTCTGAGGAATGTTCTTAGGATCGCAACGAATGACAGCACGTATGAGCCTCCCTCAAGACGCACCATCACAAGAAGAATACATGACTTGTATGAAAAGGAGAGTACTACAAAAGCGATGGCGTTACAATGTGTACCACATATTGCTCTCACTGGAGATTACTGGACATCGCTGGGTAACCATAATTACCTCGGAGTTACAGTGCATTATATTGATGAACACTGGGAGCTACATTCACATGCTCTGACTGTAATGAAAACAGAAGAGGGACATTTTGCTGAAACGTGCGCTGAACATTTTATTCATGTTGCACAGGAGTGGAACATTTCAGATAAAGTCGGCACACTTAGCACAGATAGTGCAAGAAATATGATGGCTGCTGCAAGACACCTGCCTTTTGAACATGTCCCCTGCACTGCGCACAGTCTCCAGCGTTCTGTCACAGTATCTCTGCAGAACAGTGCGTTTGACAATGTCCTGGCCAAATGCAGAAAAGTTGTAGGCCACTTTAAACACAGTCCAGCAAGTGCTGCAGAATTACAAAAACAACAATTTCAACATAGACAAAATAAGGAGTCGCTTATACAAGATATTCCAACCAGATGGAATTCGACTCTGGACATGATAAAAAGTGTCTGTAGAAATGAACAGGCACTGAGGGATGTCCTCACCACACACAACACCAAGATTGCCATGCCAACTACAGCTGAAATGGACAAACTGCAGAGGTTGGAAACGCTACTGGAGCCCTGCAGGTATATTTTACATACTTCATATATTTAATTTTTCCACTGTCCTGTCTGTAAAAAATATAGCATGAATGGGATGTAGTTAGGTAGGTTTAGGCACTTACTGGTGGTGGGTAGGAAGCAGGGAGGGTTAGGGTTAGTAGGGAGCAGGGATGGTTAGGGTTAGTAGGGAGCAGGGAGGGTTAGGGTTAGTAGGGAGCAGGGAGGGTTAAGGGTAGGGAGGGTTAGTATACTTACCGGGGACTTTTGGGTATCTGGATTCCAGGATGCCGCTGTCGGTCTTCTGACCACCAGCATTCTCCCGTACCCAAAGAAATGGGTTTGATTTTTTTTTACTGTTGCAGGTATGTGACTGAACTTCTGGGAGGAGAAAAGTATGTTTCATGCTCTGTGGTTCTGCCTGCTTTTTGCCATCTCTCTCGGGTCATGGAGAGTTCAGATGATGACCCAGCCTACGTGGTCAAATTTAAGTCTACATTCAGAACAGACCTGGAGACACGCAAAGAAAATGCCAACATTGCATATCTGAAGATTGCTACCGCATTGGACCCTAGATTCAAGGACCTCAAGTGTATACCCAGAGCTGAGAGGGGTGAGGTGTGGGCCTTAGTCACCAACTTACTAAAGGAACAGAGGTTTGTTGCAGAGAAACCTGTGGAAGCAACAACATCAGAGCCACCAAATAAAAAGTTAGCCCTATTGGCTGCTTCATCAGAGTCTGATTCTGAACAGGAGGAAGATTCAGTTGAGAACAGTGTGTGTCGATTCAGAGCAGAGCCCACCATCAGTACAGAGTCCTGTCCATTAGAGTGGTGGTCCAAACAGGCAGGCTCACACAGCAGGCTGGCCTCCATTGCACAGAAGTACTTGGCCACACCTGCAACATCAGTACCCTGTGAAAGGTTGTTTTCTCTTGCTGGTCATATTGTACAGAAGAAGAGAGTTTCTTTATCATCTGAAAATGTAAATAACCTTGTGTGTCTTAGCAACTGGCTTGGTGCAGAGCAGTAAATAGGTTACACACTAGAGATGAGCGCCTGAAATTTTTCGGGTTTTGTGTTTTGGTTTTGTGTTCGGTTCCGCGGCCGTGTTTTGGGTTCGACCGCGTTTTGGCAAAACCTCACCGAATTTTTTTTGTCGGATTCGGGTGTGTTTTGGATTCGGGTGTTTTTTTTCAAAAAAACCCTAAAAAACAGCTTAAATCATAGAATTTGGGGGTCATTTTGATCCCAAAGTATTATTAACCTCAAAAACCATAATTTCCACTCATTTTCAGTCTATTCTGAATACCTCACACCTCACAATATTATTTTTAGTCCTAAAATTTGCACCGAGGTCGCTGTGTGAGTAAGATAAGCGACCCTAGTGGCCGACACAAACACCGGGCCCATCTAGGAGTGGCACTGCAGTGTCACGCAGGATGTCCCTTCCAAAAAACCCTCCCCAAACAGCACATGACGCAAAGAAAAAAAGAGGCGCAATGAGGTAGCTGTGTGAGTAAGATTAGCGACCCTAGTGGCCGACACAAACACCGGGCCCATCTAGGAGTGGCACTGCAGTGTCACGCAGGATGTCCCTTCCAAAAAACCCTCCCCAAACAGCACATGACGCAAAGAAAAAAAGAGGCGCAATGAGGTAGCTGACTGTGTGAGTAAGATAAGCGACCCTAGTGGCCGACACAAACACCGGGCCCATCTAGGAGTGGCACTGCAGTGTCACGCAGGATGGCCCTTCCAAAAAACCCTCCCCAAACAGCACATGACGCAAAGAAAAAAAGAGGCGCAATGAGGTAGCTGACTGTGTGAGTAAGATAAGCGACCCTAGTGGCCGACACAAACACCGGGCCCATCTAGGAGTGTCACTGCAGTGTCACGCAGGATGGCCCTTCCAAAAAACCCTCCCCAAACAGCACATGACGCAAAGAAAAAAAGAGGCGCAATGAGGTAGCTGACTGTGTGAGTAAGATAAGCGACCCTAGTGGCCGACACAAACACCGGGCCCATCTAGGAGTGGCACTGCAGTGTCACGCAGGATGGCCCTTCCAAAAAACCCTCCCCAAACAGCACATGACGCAAAGAAAAAAAGAGGCGCAATGAGGTAGCTGACTGTGTGAGTAAGATAAGCGACCCTAGTGGCCGACACAAACACCGGGCTCATCTAGGAGTGGCACTGCAGTGTCACGCAGGATGGCCCTTCCAAAAAACCCTCCCCAAACAGCACATGACGCAAAGAAAAATAAAAGAAAAAAGAGGTGCAAGATGGAATTGTCCTTGGGCCCTCCCACCCACCCTTATGTTGTATAAACAAAACAGGACATGCACACTTTAACCAACCCATCATTTCAGTGACAGGGTCTGCCACACGACTGTGACTGATATGACGGGTTGGTTTGGACCCCCCCCCAAAAAAGAAGCAATTAATCTCTCCTTGCACAAACTGGCTCTACAGAGGCAAGATGTCCACCTCATCATCATCCTCCGATATATCACCGTGTACATCCCCCTCCTCACAGATTATCAATTCGTCCCCACTGGAATCCACCATCTCAGCTCCCTGTGTACTTTGTGGAGGCAATTGCTGCTGGTCAATGTCTCCGCGGAGGAATTGATTATAATTCATTTTAATGAACATCATCTTCTCCACATTTTCTGGATGTAACCTCGTACGCCGATTGCTGACAAGGTGAGCGGCGGCACTAAACACTCTTTCGGAGTACACACTTGTGGGAGGGCAACTTAGGTAGAATAAAGCCAGTTTGTGCAAGGGCCTCCAAATTGCCTCTTTTTCCTGCCAGTATAAGTACGGACTGTGTGACGTGCCTACTTGGATGCGGTCACTCATATAATCCTCCACCATTCTTTCAATGGTGAGAGAATCATATGCAGTGACAGTAGACGACATGTCCGTAATCGTTGTCAGGTCCTTCAGTCCGGACCAGATGTCAGCATCAGCAGTCGCTCCAGACTGCCCTGCATCACCGCCAGCGGGTGGGCTCGGAATTCTGAGCCTTTTCCTCGCACCCCCAGTTGCGGGAGAATGTGAAGGAGGAGATGTTGACAGGTCGCGTTCCGCTTGACTTGACAATTTTCTCACCAGCAGGTCTTTCAACCCCAGCAGACTTGTGTCTGCCGGAAAGAGAGATCCAAGGTAGGCTTTAAATCTAGGATCGAGCATGGTGGCCAAAATGTAGTGCTCTGATTTCAACAGATTGACCACCCGTGAATCCTTGTTAAGCGAATTAAGGGCTCCATCCACAAGTCCCACATGCCTAGCGGAATCGCTCCGTGTTAGCTCCTCCTTCAATGTCTCCAGCTTCTTCTGCAAAAGCCTGATGAGGGGAATGACCTGACTCAGGCTGGCAGTGTCTGAACTGACTTCACGTGTGGCAAGTTCAAAGGGCATCAGAACCTTGCACAACGTTGAAATCATTCTCCACTGCGCTTGAGACAGGTGCATTCCACCTCCTATATCGTGCTCAATTGTATAGGCTTGAATGGCCTTTTGCTGCTCCTCCAACCTCTGAAGCATATAGAGGGTTGAATTCCACCTCGTTACCACTTCTTGCTTCAGATGATGGCAGGGCAGGTTCAGTAGTTTTTGGTGGTGCTCCAGTCTTCTGTACGTGGTGCCTGTACGCCGAAAGTGTCCCGCAATTCTTCTGGCCACCGACAGCATCTCTTGCACGCCCCTGTCGTTTTTAAAAAAATTCTGCACCACCAAATTCAAGGTATGTGCAAAACATGGGACGTGCTGGAATTTGCCCATATTTAATGCACACACAATATTGCTGGCGTTGTCCGATGCCACAAATCCACAGGAGAGTCCAATTGGGGTAAGCCATTCCGCGATGATCTTCCTCAGTTGCCGTAAGAGGTTTTCAGCTGTGTGCGTATTCTGGAAACCGGTGATACAAAGCGTAGCCTGCCTAGGAAAGAGTTGGCGTTTGCGAGATGCTGCTACTGGTGCCGCCGCTGCTGTTCTTGAGGCGGGAGTCCATACATCTACCCAGTGGGCTGTCACAGTCATATAGTCCTGACCCTGCCCTGCTCCACTTGTCCACATGTCCGTGGTTAAGTGGACATTGGGTACAACTGCATTTTTTAGGACACTGGTGAGTCTTTTTCTGACGTCCGTGTACATTCTCGGTATCGCCTGCCTAGAGAAGTGGAACCTAGATGGTATTTGGTAACGGGGGCACACTGCCTCAATAAATTGTCTAGTTCCCTGTGAACTAACGGCGGATACCGGACGCACGTCTAACACCAACATAGTTGTCAAGGCCTCAGTTATCCGCTTTGCAGCAGGATGACTGCTGTGATATTTCATCTTCCTCGCAAAGGACTGTTGAACAGTCAATTGCTTACTGGAAGTAGTACAAGTGGGCTTACGACTTCCCCTCTGGGATGACCATCGACTCCCAGCAGCAACAACAGCAGCGCCAGCAGCAGTAGGCGTTACACGCAAGGATGCATCGGAGGAATCCCAGGCAGGAGAGGAATCATCAGAATTGCCAGTGACATGGCCTGCAGGACTATTGGCATTCCTGGGGAAGGAGGAAATTGACACTGAGGGAGTTGGTGGGGTGGTTTGCGTGAGCTTGGTTACAAGAGGAAGGGATTTACTGGTCAGTGGACTGCTTCCGCTGTCGGACAAAGTTTTTGAACTTGTCACTGACTTATTATGAATGCGCTGCAGGTGACGTATAAGGGAGGATGTTCCGAGGTGGTTAACGTCCTTACCCCTACTTATTACAGCTTGACAAAGGGAACACACGGCTTGACAAATGTTGTCCGCATTTCTGGTGAAATACTTCCACACCGAAGAGCTGATTTTTTTGGTATTTTCACCAGGCATGTCAACGACCATATTCCTCCCACGGACAACAGGTGTCTCCCCGGGTGCCTGACTTAAACAAACCACCTCACCATCAGAATCCTCCTGGTCAATTTCCTCCCCAGCGCCAGCAACACCCATATCCTCCTCATCCTGGTGTACTTCAACACTGACATCTTCAATCTGACTATCAGGAACTGGACTGCGGGTGCTCCTTCCAGCACTTGCAGGGGGCGTGCAAATGGTGGAAGGCGCATGCTCTTCACGTCCAGTGTTGGGAAGGTCAGGCATCGCAACCGACACAATTGGACTCTCCTTGTGGATTTGGGATTTCGAAGAACGCACAGTTCTTTGCTGTGCTTTTTCCAGCTTGAGTCTTTTCATTTTTCTAGCGAGAGGCTGAGTGCTTCCATCCTCATGTGAAGCTGAACCACTAGCCATGAACATAGGCCAGGGCCTCAGCCGTTCCTTGCCACTCCGTGTGGTAAATGGCATATTGGCAAGTTTACGCTTCTCCTCCGACAATTTTATTTTAGGTTTTGGAGTCCTTTTTTTACTGATATTTGGTGTTTTGGATTTGACATGCTCTGTACTATGACATTGGGCATCGGCCTTGGCAGACGACGTTGCTGGCATTTCATCGTCTCGGCCATGACTAGTGGCAGCAGCTTCAGCACGAGGTGGAAGTGGATCTTGATCTTTCCCTAATTTTGGAACCTCAACATTTTTGTTCTCCATATTTTAATAGGCACAACTAAAAGGCACCTCAGGTAAACAATGGAGATGGATGGATACTAGTATACAATTATGGATGGACTGCCGAGTGCCGACACAGAGGTAGCTACAGCCGTGGACTACCGTACTGTACTGTGTCTGCTGCTAATATAGACTGGATGATAATGAGATGTAGTATGTATAAAGAAGAAAGAAAAAAAAACCACGGGTAGGTGGTATACAATTATGGATGGACTGCCGAGTGCCGACACAGAGGTAGCTACAGCCGTGGACTACCGTACTGTACTGTGTCTGCTGCTAATATAGACTGGTTGATAATGAGATGTAGTATGTATGTATAAAGAAGAAAGAAAAAAAAACCACGGGTAGGTGGTATACAATTATGGACGGACTGCCGAGTGCCGACACAGAGGTAGCTACAGCCGTGGACTACCGTACTGTACTGTGTCTGCTGCTAATATAGACTGGATGATAATGAGATGTAGTATGTATGTATAAAGAAGAAAGAAAAAAAACCACGGGTAGGTGGTATACAATTATGGACGGACTGCCGAGTGCCGACACAGAGGTAGCTACAGCCGTGGACTACCGTACTGTACTGTGTCTGCTGCTAATATAGACTGGATGATAATGAGATGTAGTATGTATAAAGAAGAAAGAAAAAAAAAACCACGGGTAGGTGGTATACAATTATGGATGGACTGCCGAGTGCCGACACAGAGGTAGCTACAGCCGTGGACTACCGTCCTGTACTGTGTCTGCTGCTAATATAGACTGGATGATAATGAGATGTAGTATGTATAAAGAAGAAAGAAAAAAAAACCACGGGTAGGTGGTATACAATTATGGACGGACTGCCGAGTGCCGACACAGAGGTAGCTACAGCCGTGGACTACCGTACTGTACTGTGTCTGCTGCTAATATAGACTGGATGATAATGAGATGTAGTATGTATAAAGAAGAAAGAAAAAAAAACCACGGGTAGGTGGTATACAATTATGGATGGACTGCCGAGTGCCGACACAGAGGTAGCTACAGCCGTGGACTACCGTACTGTACTGTGTCTACTGCTAATATAGACTGGTTGATAATGAGATGTAGTATGTATGTATAAAGAAGAAAGAAAAAAAAACCACGGGTAGGTGGTATACAATTATGGACGGACTGCCGAGTGCCGACACAGAGGTAGCTACAGCCATGGACTACCGTACTGTACTGTGTCTGCTGCTAATATAGACTGGATGATAATGAGATGTAGTATGTATGTATAAAGAAGAAAGAAAAAAAAACCACGGGTAGGTGGTATACAATTATGGACGGACTGCCGAGTGCCGACACAGAGGTAGCTACAGCCGTGGACTACCGTACTGTACTGTGTCTGCTGCTAATATAGACTGGATGATAATGAGATGTAGTATGTATAAAGAAGAAAGAAAAAAAAACCACGGGTAGGTGGTATACAATTATGGATGGACTGCCGAGTGCCGACACAGAGGTAGCTACAGCCGTGGACTACCGTACTGTACTGTGTCTGCTGCTAATATAGACTGGATGATAATGAGATGTAGTATGTATAAAGAAGAAAGAAAAAAAAACCACGGGTAGGTGGTATACAATTATGGATGGACTGCCGAGTGCCGACACAGAGGTAGCTACAGCCATGGACTACCGTACTGTACTGTGTCTGCTGCTAATATAGACTGGTTGATAATGAGATGTAGTATGTATGTATAAAGAAGAAAGAAAAAAAAACCACGGGTAGGTGGTATACAATTATGGACGGATTGCCGAGTGCCGACACAGAGGTAGCTACAGCCGTGGACTACCGTACTGTACTGTGTCTGCTGCTAATATAGACTGGTTGATAATGAGATGTAGTATGTATGTATAAAGAAGAAAGAAAAAAAAACCACGGGTAGGTGGTATACAATTATGGACGGACTGCCGAGTGCCGACACAGAGGTAGCTACAGCCGTGGACTACCGTACTGTACTGTGTCTGCTGCTAATATAGACTGGATGATAATGAGATGTAGTATGTATAAAGAAGAAAGAAAAAAAAACCACGGGTAGGTGGTATACAATTATGGATGGACTGCCGAGTGCCGACACAGAGGTAGCTACAGCCGTGAACTACCGTACTGTGTCTGCTGCGACTGGATGATAAATAATGATATAAAAAATATATATATATCACTACTGCAGCCGGACAGGTATATATTATATAATGACGGACCTGCTGGACACTGTCTGTCAGCAGAATGAGTTTTTTATAGAATAAAAAAAAAAACACCACACAAGTCACACGACGAGTGTTTAACTTTTTCAGGCAATCACAATATAGTATACTATACTGGTGGTCAGTGTGGTCAGGTCACTGGTCAGTCACACTGGCAGTGGCACTCCTGCAGCAAAAGTGTGCACTGTTTAATTTTAATAATATGTACTCCTGGCTCCTGCTATAACCTATAACTGCTCCCCAGTCTCCCCCACAATTAAGCTGTGTGAGCACAGTCAGATATTATACATAGATGATGCAGCACACTGGGCTGAGCACACAGATATGGTATGTGACTGAGTCACTGTGTATCGTTTTTTTCAGGCAGAGAACGGATTATTTTAAATAAAACTGCACTGGTGGTCACTGGTCAGTGGTCAGTCACTAGTAAACTCTGCACTCTCTAGTACTCCTAAACTCCAGTAAATCAAGTGTCTCTGTCTCAATCTCACTCTCTCTCTTCTAATCTAAATGGAGAGGACGCCAGCCACGTCCTCTCCCTATCAATCTCAATGCACGTGTGAAAATGGCGGCGACGCGCGGCTCCTTATATAGAATCCGAGTCTCGCGATAGAATCCGAGCCTCGCGAGAATCCGACAGCGTCATGATGACGTTCGGGCGCGCTCGGGTTAACCGAGCAAGGCGGGAAGATCCGAGTCGCTCGGATCCGTGTAAAAAAAGCTGAAGTTCGGGCGGGTTCGGATTCCGAGGAACCGAACCCGCTCATCTCTATTACACACCTAAAATATATCTGTCCAATCTGGTGGGAAGAAAAATCTGGGTAAGAAAACAGATTTAGATTCTCAGAAAACATATTTTATTTTTTAATTTTAATTTTTAAAGTTTTTTAAATGCTACTGTGTTAAGGGAAAACTGCAAACCAAATGTTTTTGCTGTGTAGTTCATATAGAAGTACTAAAAGTGCGCAATACACTACTTTTGAATTCATTATTGTCTTTAGTCGGCTAACAATACGATTAATCGCTATTAATCGCATGAAATCCTGCGATTAATTGCGATTAAAAATTTTAATCGTTGCCCAGCACTAATTAACAGTCTATTCTGCTCCTTTATTTGGCAAGGAAAATTACCTCGTATCAGTTTTCTCAAGTTGTACCAGACCAGGGAACGTGGAGGCATTAATTTCCCAAACGTGGTGCGTTATAGTCATGCAGCCCACCTACGGTATATAATTGATTGGATTCATGGTACCAATATTTATGTAAATACGGCACTCGATTCTCAACTACTGGGAGACTTAAACATAGTTAGTTTTCTTCACACCCATGACCAAAATATACCGCTTCCTCTTTTGTGGAACACGAGAAAGGTGTGGCATATTTTGAGACATAAGCGTGGGTTTAATGCTCATTTATCTGTTCACCTCCCTTTTTGCAAAAACCCAGGCTTTCAGGGCCGCATGGCGGGTCACCCCTTCACCTTGTGGTGGGTTGGAGGGATCTTTTCAATAGGGAACTTAATCCATTTCAAAGACAAAAGGCCTCTCACCTTTTCGGAAGCGGTGGCTAGGTTTGAAATACTTCAATATTATCCACTAGCGTTTTTACAGGTCCAACATTATATTGCCAATGTGTTGAGAGAATTTAAAAGTCTGTATTGGGATAATCCTTTGGATATTTTAATACGGAAAGGTCCCTCTAAAAAAAAGTGATTTCTTATCACTACACCTTTCTCGATAATCCTCTTGATCATACTAATATACAAACTGGAATGAGTCAATGGTTGGTTCATTTCCCAACTTTTTCAACCCACGATAAGTTTCTCAACAATTCCTGTAAACTCCTCTCTTCAAATATGTACCAGGAACTGTTTTACAATGTCATACATAGAACATATCTTTCTCCAAATAGACAGTTTCTTATGGGCTTAACCCCTTCTGATAGTTGTCCCAAATGCTCCAGGGGCTCTGCAGATTTATTTAATTGCTTTTGGGACTGTCCAATAATCAGAGGTTTTTGGATGAGGATTAAACAAGACGCGGAAACCAAGTTAATAAATTACATTCCTCTTTCCCCCCGAGTGGGCCATTTTTGGATTCCCCCCAAAATCCCAGCGTATTACCAAGGGAGGGAGAAAGCTACTCCTAGCCATAAGCTCAGCAGCTAAAAAAAAAAACGATTTTACAAAATTGGATTAATCCCAACCCCCCTTCGTTCTCCTTATACAAGGAAAAGTTTTATAACATCTTTAGAATGGACTGGGTGGAAACCATGTTTGCTAAGGAAAGACGGGTGGGCCCTTTTTTCGACATATGGGAAAGCTACATAGCAACACAGACCTTATCATTACGGGAGGGAATCTATAAAAGTCTGCATTTGACCTCGTGGTACTGGCTACGTGTCCTTGATGGGAACCCCCCCCCCCCCATTGCTTTTGATTGATCCATCTCCCTGACTTTTTCTATGGGAGTCACACATTCTATTGAGGGTTTGAACTGAGCATTTGTATTTTTATATTATGATTGTTAAGTATTTTTTTTTTCTTATTACTTCTTTTCTTAATGGTCAATAAATAATGACCGTCACCAGAAAACATCATTAATATCATACCAATGCTTTATTACATCCATATTGTACTAAAACACTTTGTGAACTCTGTATTTTTATTCATGCTTCAATTAAAAGAAAAGTCATATAAAGAAAACTTTGTACATTTTAAAAAGCTCTGGTATATAAACGTTAATCGACAGTTTCTGTGATTCTTCCTCTTCATCTTTTTTTCATGACTAAAACACTGTACTCCAAATGAATTCATAGCATTCCACTTCTGCATGTGTTAGTATAGGTATTAGTCAATGCATTTCTCAGAGTACATAATGCTTTGCCCCTCTTTCCCTACAACAATAGGTTGGTGCAGGTGTTCCCAATCACAGTCCTCAAGCCACAATAGCTACCGCAATAGCAAGTGGAAGATTAAGGTACATAGCATTTTGTATTTGGGTCACAGTAGGTGGGGTAATTAAAAATGAGAAAATCAGGTGATTAGCATTCTACATTAAGACACCCATAGGTGTCAGTGTAGCACAGGTCTGGACAACCTGTGACTATCCAGGCAGGGCTGTAACTATGTATGTGCGGAGTGAGCCACCGCACACAGTGCAGCATAGTAGGGGGTGCTGTTGGCAGCACTTGTCACTTAGACAAATTTCGTACCGCGCTCAATCCTAGACTCTATGTTAGTTACAAAGGATGAATTGTATGGTGTTGACAGTAGTGAACCAAGATTTACTAAAGTTTAAACTCCTGATAATATATCTGTGTTCACCCCTACCTCAGTTTCTGTATACTGAACTATGTTTGTCAATCAATAGTTTGTTCTTATCCGTAAGGACAAATGTAATATCCTATGAGCTGCAAAATAAATTGTGCCAGTGTACAATGTCTACCAAGGTATGGTTTCAGCCAAATGATTTTACTAAGGTGTTAGGGTCTCCTGCTCTGTGCTGCCACGTCGTCATGGCAACCGGGAGACAAGTTCTAGCGGAGTAACCTGAGCGTAGCTGATACTCCGGTTCGGGTCTTTTGCTGTGCAGTGGTTACAGGCTCTGTGCACGGCAGGGGATCCGGTGCTGGTTTTTGTGCTCACAGTCTGTGAGGTCTGAGTGGGGCGTGGACAGCACCTGCTATATAAACCCTCTTCTCAGGTTAGGCAGATGCTGCTGAATCTTTGTTGGTTAGTCAGTTCCTGAAAGCTAGCTAGTACTGTGTAACTTTGTATTTGTTTGTTGCTTACTGCAAATAGGCCTTGGGATTTGGTATTACACTCTGCCAATCCAGACCTAGCAGTAAGACTGGAGTCAGTCGTTTAACCTGCTGGGGTTCTTTTGCTACTCTGTGAACCTAGCAAGTTTGCGGCTGTATTCTCAGACTTGCCTGCCAAAATCCTTTCTCACTGTGCAAGGTGTTCAGGTGTCAGTTTAGTGGCAGTAAGCTGAACCAGTGCACTGCAAGTGAGAACTAGGATTGTGGAGACTCTCCTTGTGTCTATTATTCCATCTCTGACCAAGGAGTTTACTGCCACACCCGTTGGTAACCCTTTAGGGGATTGCTGTTGCCCTTAGCAACAGCATTTCGGGTTCTCTACGTATTAAATCACTACATCTTGCTTCTTTCCATCTGAGCATTCCTAATACTAGGGAGACACCCAGTTTCTTAGCCTTTGAGCTTCTCTGTTCACTTTGTGCTTATTTTGTTACCCTATCGCCTTCTGTGTATGTAATGTCATATTCCCCAGTCTGTCTGTGAGTTCATTTGTTTTGCATCCCTCACCGTTCAGACACCAGTACATTCCTGCTGGCACTGGTGTGCATAACATATTCAGCAGCCTAATACTCCTGTTGAAATTTTGTGGGAATATGGAGCATACCCCTCAAAATACGTTGCAACAGGTGGTCGATCAGGTGCAGGTCCTGACTCAACAATTTAATGATTTGTCCATTAAAATGCACACCTCGCAGGCCGCTGGTGGAGCTCCCGCAGCAGCAGTACCTTCAGGGGTTAAGGAGCCGAAAGTAAATCTCCCGGATCGTTTTTCTGGAGATCGCTCGCAGTTCTTTTGTTTCAAGGAGAGCTGCAAGCTATATTTCCAGCTTAGGCCTCAGTCTTCTGGGTCGGAGATTCAGCGGGTGGGCATAGTGATTTCCTTGCTACAAGGAGACCCACAGGTCTGGGCATATGGGTTGCAGCCTGACTGTCCGTCGCTTAAAAGTGTTGATGCTTTTTTTACGGCACTGGGCATGTTGTATGATGACCCTGACAAGACGGCCTCAGCCGAGGCTCAGATTTCGATCCTTAAGCAAGGGCGAAGGCCAGTTGAGGTTTATTGTACGGAGTTTCGGAGGTTGGCCCATGATACCCAGTGGATTGACCCAGCCCTGAGACACCAGTACCGAAGAGGTCTTTCTAACCAGTTAAAAGACCAACTGGTACAATATCCCTTGCCTGATAGCTTGGATCAGCTCATGCAGTTATCCATTCGGGTGGATAGACGGCTGAGAGAGCGCAGGCTTGAAAGGGAGACCGAGGTTTCCTTCTTTCCCAAGGGAACCTCAGACTCTGAGGAATTTTCCGAGGAGCCCATGCAGATTGGGGCTACCCGCCTCTCCTCGCGTGAGAAGACGCGGAGGAGACAGCAGGGGTTATGTTTGTACTGTGGGAATAAAGGTCATGTGGTAGTATCATGCCCAGAAAAGCCGGAAAACTTCAGGGCCTGAGGGTGATGGGAAATATCCTGTCAGGCCAGAAGTCAGAATTTCCCAAGAAGACTTTTATCATTCCGGTGACCTTGAAGATCCTCGGTCAAACTGTCAAGACTGAGGCCTTTGTGGACAGTGGGGCCGACGGGGTTTTTATGGACCGCCAATTCGCCCTGAAACACTCTGTTCCTTTAGTACCCTTGGCATCGGAAATTGAGATTTGTGGGTTAAACGGGGAACCATTATCCCAAGGTAAAATTACCTCTTGCACTAGCCAGATTTCTTTGTTTATTGGAGCCACACACTCTGAAAAATTGTCCTTTTATGTGACTGTCTGTACTTTTGCCCCATTGGTGTTGGGGTTACCCTGGTTAAGGGCCCACAATCCTCAATTTGACTGGGTCTCTGGGGAGATTCTAAGTTGGGGTACTGATTGTTTCAGGAGTTGCTTGAGCCTTCCAGTCATGCTTTCGCAACTAAGTTTGCCAGGATTGCCAGGATGTTATGCAGATTTTGCAGACGTGTTCTCCAAAAGAGTTGCAGAGGTACTACCTCCCCATCGCCCCTATGACTGTGCCATTGATTTGTTGCCGAATGCTAAGCTTCCCAAGAGCAGGTTGTACTCCCTGTCACTTCCTGAGACTCAGGCTATGGCAGAGTACATTCAGGAGAACTTGGCTAAGGGATTTATCAGACCTTCACAGTCTCCAGTTGGGTCGGGGTTCTTCTTCGTGGGTAAAAAGGACGGTTCGTTGCGACCTTGCATCAACTTCAGGGAATTGAACCGTATCACGATTAAAAACTTATACCCACTGCCTCTCATTTCGGTCTTGTTTGACCAGCTTCGTACTGCCACCATTTTTTATAAGATTGACCTACGCGGTGCGTACAATCTAATCCGAATAAGAGAGGGGGATGAATGGAAGACTGCCTTTAATACCCACTCAGGGCATTATGAATATTTGGTGATGCCTTTTGGGCTCTGTAATGCCCCGGCAGTCTTCCAGGACTTCATGAACGATGTGCTCAGGGAATATTTGGATAGATTCTTAGTTGTATACTTAGATGACATCCTAATCTTCTTCCATTCCCTGGAGGAACATCGGAAGCATGTACGCTTAGTCCTCCAGAAACTCAGAGACCACCGGCTTGGGGCGAAGCTGGAGAAGTGCGAATTTGAAGTTCAGCAAATCGCATTTCTAGGATATATTATCTCCCCAGAAGGTTTCCAAATGGAGGGTTCCAAGGTACAGGCAGTCCTGGATTGGGTGCAGCCCACTAGTTTGAAGGCGCTTCAGCGTTTTCTGGGCTTTGCGAATTTTTATAGACGATTTATCGCTGGATTTTCGTCTATAGTGGCGCCCTTGGTGGCACTCACTAAGAAAGGGGCGGATTTTGCTCACTGGTCTTGTGAGGCCAAAGCGGCTTTTGCCCGTCTCAAAAGGGCATTTGTCTCGGCCAAGGTGCTGCGACACCCAGATCCAGAGCGTCCTTTTGTGGTGGAGGTGGATGCCTCTGAGATGGGTATTGGGGCAGTGCTCTCTCAGATGGGGGTGTCTGATAATCGCCTTCATCCCTGTGCTTACTTTTCCCGTAAATTTTCGCCTGCCGAGATGAATTATGACGTGGGTAACCGGGAATTGTTGGCTATTAAGGATGCACTCGAGGAGTGGAGACACTGGCTTAAGGGGGCTAAGTTTGTGGTCTCAATTCTCACCGACCATAAGAATTTGGCATATTTAGAGTCAGCGAAGCGCCTCAATGCCAGGCAGGCACGATGGGCTTTGTTTTTTGCTCGCTTTAATTTTTTGATAACATATCGCCCTGGGTCAAAAAACATCAAGGCTGATGCGCTCTCGCGGAGTTTTGCTCCAATCCAGGAGACCACCGAGAAGCCATTGCCCATTGTGTCCCCATCATGTATTAAAGTGGGCATTACCCAGGACCTCTTGTCATTAGTCCTTAGAGCACAGGAGCAGGCTCCTCCAGACCTTCCGGTAGGTCTTTTGTTTGTGCCTCCTAGGTTAAGACAGCGAGTGTTCCTGGAATTCCATGCCAAGAAGTCGGCAGGTCACCCGGGTATTGCCAGAACTCGGGAGTTGCTATCTAGGGCGGTGTGGTGGCCCTCGGTGGCTAGGGATGTGGATCAGTGGGTTCGGGCATGTGACATCTGTGCCCGAAATAAGACTCCTAGAGGGGTTCCTGTTGGCCCATTACATCCACTCTCTATTCCATCTAAGCCATGGACCCACATTTCAATGGATTTTGTGGTGGACTTGCCCAAATCCTCGGGGATGACAGCCATCTGGGTTGTCGTTGACAGGTTTTCGAAGATGGCGCACTTCGTTCCATTGGTTGGGCTGCCATCGGCCAGACGCCTGTCTGAATTATTTATGCTGCATGTTGTGCGCCTCCACGGGTTGCCACTTGATGTGGTCTCTGACCGCGGATCCCAGTTTGTGGCCAAATTCTGGAGGGCATTTTGTTCCGATCTCCAGATTTCTGTCAGCTTGTCGTCAGGCTACCATCCCCAGTCTAATGGGCAGACTGAAAGGGTGAACCAGTCCTTGGAGCAGTTCCTCAGGTGTTATGTCTCCAAGTGTCAGACTGACTGGGTTGCTCATCTGTCCATGGCGGAGTTTGCCTATAACAACGCGGCTCACTCTGCTACAGGGATCTCTCCCTTCCTTTGTGTGTATGGGCATCATCCTAAGGCCAATTCTTTTGACCCCCTGGACTCCATGCCTGGTGGTTCCTCTGTGGTTTCAGTCCTTAGAGGTATTTGGAGGAAAGTGAAGAAAGCCCTTGTGTTTGTGTCATTAGTGACCAAAAGGGTTTTTGATAAGCGGAAAAGACCCTGCAGCTTCAAATTAGGAGACTTCGTCTGGTTGTCTACCAAGAATTTGAAGTTGAGACAGCCATCTCATATGTTAGGCCCCCGGTTCATCGGTCCTTATAAGATCACTAGGGTTATCAATCCGGTGGCATTTCAGTTAGATCTACCCCGTTCTTTGGGTATCAATAAAACATTTCATTGTTCCCTTTTAAAACGGGCGATTAGTAATCCTTCTTCCAGTGGAAGACCTTCCCCTCTTCTGATACGTGGCCAGAGGGAGTTTGTTGTTGAAAGGATTCTTGACTCCAAGATGGTTCGGGGTCGGCTGTCATTTTTGGTGCACTGGAAGGGGTATGGCCCGGAGGAGCGGTCGTGGGTGCGCAGTTGTGATCTTCATGCCCCCAGACTGTTACGCTCTTTCTTCTCGCAGTTCCCCGATAAACCCGGTGGTAGGGGTTCTTTGACCCCTCGTCAGAGGGGGGGTACTGTTAGGGTCTCCTGCTCTGTGCTGCCATGTCGTCATGGCAACCGGGAGACAAGTGCTAGCGGAGTAACCTGAGCGTAGCTGATACTCCGGTTCGGGTCTTTTGCTGTGCAGTGGTTACAGGCTCTGTGCACGGCAGGGGATCCGGTGCTGGTTTTTGTGCTCACAGTCTGTGAGGTCTGAGTGGGGCGTGGACAGCACCTGCTATATAAACTATATATATATATATAAGCTATATATATATATATGAGAAGAGGTCTCAGGTTAGGCAGATGCTGCTGAATCTTTGTTGGTTAGTCAGTTCCTGAAAGCTAGCTAGTACTGTGTAACTTTGTATTTGTTTGTTGCTTACTGCAAATAGGCCTTGGGATTTGGTATTACACTCTGCCAATCCAGACCTAGCAGTAAGACTGGAGTCAGTCGTTTAACCTGCTGGGGTTCTTTTGCTACTCTGTGAACCTAGCAAGTTTGCGGCTGTATTCTCAGACTTGCCTGCCAAAATCCTTTCTCACTGTGCAAGGTGTTCAGGTGTCAGTTTAGTGGCAGTAAGCTGAACCAGTGCACTGCAAGTGAGAACTAGGATTGTGGAGACTCTCCTTGTGTCTATTATTCCATCTCTGACCAAGGAGTTTACTGCCACACCCGTTGGTAACCCTTTAGGGTTTTGCTTCTTTCCATCTGAGCATTCCTAATACTAGGGAGACACCCAGTTTCTTAGCCTTTGAGCTTCTCTGTTCACTTTGTGTTTATTTTGTTACCCTATCGCCTTCTGTGTATGTAATGTCATATTCCCCAGTCTGTCTGTGAGTTCATTTATTTTGCATCCCTCACCGTTCAGACACCAGTACATTCCTGCTGGCACTGGTGTGCATAACATAAGGAGAAATAGGTCCTATAAACTGATTTTTATTCTACTTATATGCAGCAGTTCAAACTTGCAAAAATTGATATGAAAATGAAAAAGGGGGGATTACTTGTTTAAAAATTCAAAAAAAGGGGGATAGGAAATATCAAAAATAAATAAAGTCTTATCAAGAATTGGTGCTGAAGTCTTTCAAGTTCCAATACAGTTAGTTCATATGCGGCGTCCCGCATGAAATGTATTATGAGCGCTTGAGAGTGATGAGTGCCTGGGTGGGTTTATAGATGTTGGGGTCTGTGCAGTGATGAGCAAATGCGATATGGGTTAGCAAGGAGTGGATAGGCTGTAGCTCCGGACTGGTTCGTCAACCTCTACCGCTGTCCTCAGTGTTGCGCCCAGGTTCAGGTGCTCCCCTGAAGTCCGGTCGGTCCGAGGGACGAACACTGTCTAGGGCAAGGGAGATCCCGGCCAGCGCTCCTCCGAGCAGCTGTCCGTAAAATCCCTGCCACGTACGAAAACTCACCTGATGCCGCTTCCCACTGTCCACCGCGTCTCTGCACCGGCTCTCGTCCCCTCTTCCTGCTTCCTCCTGGTTGCTTGGCGACGTCCGCTCGCTTCCGTAATGCCGGGTCACGTGACCGGAATGTCCCGTACTCTCTGTCTCTCAGCACTCTTTGCTGAGATATTGATTAGGTTAAATTTGATGTGACCTGGCATTACGGAAGCGAGCGGACGTCGCCAAGCAACCAGGAGGACGCAGGAAGAGGGGACGAGAGCTGGTGCAGAGACGCAGTGGACAGCGGGAAGCGGCATCATAGAATATTACATTTGTCCTTACGGATAAGAACAAACTATTGATTGACAAACATAGTTCAGATAGGGGTGAACACAGAAATATTATCAGGAGTTTAAACTTTAGTAAATCTTGGTTCACTACTGTCAACACCATACAATTCATCCTTTGTAACTAACATAGAGTCTAGGATTGAGCGCGGTACGAAATTTGTCTATAGAACTATATACATAGGCTGGTCACCTATATAGTACAGCAGCTTGTCCGAACCACAAGAGACTCAGTGCGCAGGTAAGAACCCCTTATATTTGAGCACTTGTCACTTATCTGTTTTAATTATAGTACTTTCACTTGTAGCTTCCCCCCATTTTTGAGGCCCAGCATCTCCTGACTGCCCCTTTCTCCTTCCTACACCCCTTCCATCGTTAATACAGTACCTTTACAATATTCATGAATTTAACTTGAGAGCTCTTTGTTATTCAGTCACACTGTCCTTTATTACATTTCAATATGCTGACATACCTGGGATTCAAACCCATTGGCTGTGGCATTGCAGTCAGACACTATTCATTGAGCTATCTGCCCGTACATAGAAAGCTAGAGACTAAGTTAGAGAAATCTAACTATTTGAATCTTACTTTGTACTTTGTGAAAAAATGATTAGCATTGCATCTGATCAGATCTATGTAGTGTGTGGCTGCAACGGATTGGATGTGTGGCTGCATACTACAAAATGCAAGCAGCTTCATGTAGTTAGAAATCTCATAGTTTTTAATGCAGGATCAGATAGTTCAATGAGTAGGGTGTTTGACTGGAATGCTACAGGTTATGAGTTTGAATCCTGGATATGGCAGTATACTGAAAAGTGTTATTTATTGGCGAAATGGTGGTGGGGCACCAATGGTCTTTCGGGCACATGTACCAAAAAGTCCGGTTATGGCTCTACATCCAGGTATTGTAAAACTACAAGCCCCAGCATGCTCTGCCTAGTAGCTGATAGCTGGCAGGTTATATCTGGATTTATAGTTGCACAACACCTGGAGAGCCACAGGTTGTCCATGGATGGTATAACATTACTGCAGATGGTAACACAGTGTGACATCTAATATCATGACTGCTACCAGTGACCGTAAATTCTCAGTGCAGTCATTTGCTTACCAGCTACGGTACTCCCAGAGACTGAGCAACCGTGAAACATGTGGCTGAGTCTACAATCCTATTACTTCTTATATAATCTCTCTACATTCAAAATCAACTGTACTTATTTGCACTTTATTTTACATAGTCTCTGATTCTTTGTCTTCCTATTGCTTCAGGTAATGTGTCATAATCTTGTCATCATGATAGCTACACTGTATGCTTCGTATTGACTTTTATTATCCTTTATCCTATTATGCTAGTCTTTTTACTGTATTCTGATATACACCCTCACCTATGCTAGACCATGGCAACCCCTCATCCAAGAGATGTCTTCAAACATGTTTCCTAAATAAATGAAACACTTTAATAGCTATAAAATAAACAATATCGCTGAGTCCTGACCTAGTTTAAACAGTCACAGAGCTTTTTTTTTTGCTTCTTGCTGTTCATTTACCCTGGGCAGCTGGACAATAGAATTTTGCCAGGGCCACAAACAATGAAATAAAACAGCAAGATGTACTATATTTTACAGAAACATTCTCTAAAGAGCAGCAAGGGACCAGTCAATGCCCAGTATTCCGAGACAGTCATTTTTTTATAACTAGTTTTTTTCTGTAAACCAAATGTTTTGAGCATAAATACTGTATAGCAGCAAAGCTGCTCCTCATTGCAGTACTGATGTGAAAGGTATGCAGCATTTTGATATGATGCACATAGATTTACATTTCTAGGTTATTATTAGCAGTATTTATGCCACAATAATAACTATTTTACATTTACCAGCTCCTTGTGTCCTTTTTGGTTTTACTACTAATAAAATGTAATAGGTATAATAACTCAGGGGGTGTTTGCATATAAATGCAGTTTTGCTCTGGTATGTTGTTTACTCTCAAAAGCAGACATTCCAAAATATAAAACATAAGGAACATTTATGCAAATTGCAGGAGCAGACTTTTTTTTTTCTTTAGAGAACGAGTGCGTATTTGCATATTTGAACAGGAACGACAAACCATACATGTGTGTTTGAATATACAACATGTAATCTATCTATCATTTTTATTTTCTTGAAAATAAATGATCAGAGAGAACAAAATTGTGTTTCAAGGCCAAATTCCAGCAATAGTCTTTGATTTTTTTTTTCTTTTTCTGTTTTGCAGAAAGCCGTTCTTTATTTGGTGCATTCACATTTCGCAGAATATAGTATAAGCACAGAGCAGGGCATGATGACAATTCATTCTGCTGTCTGGTCTGGTTAGGATAGGACTGGGAGCATACAAAGCTGAAATCCACCAGCGAAACGACTGCCATGTGGAATGAGACAAATATTTTGAGGAACACTTTCAGGATTTTGCTCATCTCTGTATGCTAGGTACTGTAATTTAGGAGCAGATTTACCAACGACTGATATTCTTGTTATCACTCATTATGAATGTTAAATGGTGCTTCAGCCAATCACATCCTGTCATTTTTAAAACACATTGTAGTATCTATGAAGATAGTTTATGTGCATTAGCTAGATGAGGTAGTGTACCTTTAAGAATCTTGCTGCACAGATAAACATGTGATCAGGAAGTAGAAGGAGAGAGAAGGATAAGGAGAGCAGCCATGTGAATTTGATGTCTATCTGTAACCATGCAAGTGTTACTTACCAATAAGAAACAAAATACATAATATTCATACTGCATGATTCATTGAAATAAAGAGATGTACATCAGGATGTAACAACTGGCGACGAGGATGGGATATAACGCACATGACAGTTGATTGGCTGGAGCACCATTTAACATTCATAGCGAGTGATAACAAAATATCACTCGTTGGTAAATCTGCCCCTTAGATTTTAATAATTATTTCTGTTAGTGTTGTTAGTAATCGTACAGTGTGACAGATATTTGGTATATAGTATACATAAGTAATATAGACAATTTCCTTGTATTTTCCCCTCTTGATTTATTTATTTTATTTTAAGCAGATGGCACATTTGTCAAAAGCCTCATATTCTCATGGATATACCATAGTATTTTTTGACATAAAGATGTTTCTATTTATCATTCTTGAATCTTTGACCAATTGTACAATAAAATTTATAGCAGTCCATTGTCCACAGAGACAATGTGTGATGGTGTAAAAGCATTGGGCTTAATGCTGAGTTATACGGGTAGCAAGATGCAAGCAGGCCTTCCCCCGTAACCTATGAGCCCAGATTACAGTACTTTAGGCATATTTCACATACAGTTAAGCTGGGTACACACCTATAGATATATCTGCTGATAAACTGATCTGCAGATGGATCAGGCAGTGTGTTTTGCATACATATTGCCCGATCAGTCGTGACTGACATTACAATTGGGCGGGCATTAACATGTACCCACTCAGTTGACTGGTGAACACCGCACCAGCGTGTTCAGCAAGCATACGTGCTGTCGGCTGAACGCCCGTGCACACAGGACGATGCACCAATATATCTGTAGATAAATTGGTCATCAGCTGTGCTGATGACCAACGCAATATGTCTGGGAACAAAGTGTCTCGCAGACATATCAATGGTACACATTGGCTGACGGGCCTGCAATATATCGGTTGTTCAATTGAAAGGCCAATATATTGGCCAGTGTGTACCCAGCATAACACCAATGTTTTTAACCATTTGTTTTGCTTCTGAAATAAACATTTATTAGGTTTTAATAAAATTTAAAACTACCTAATCTGAGCTGATTTTCAGTTGGAAGCAAAGCAAAAATAATAATAATGGCATATTACTTTGTATCTGGAACAAAGTTGCAATGCAACGGGTATGCAATATGTTGCAATGCAAAGGGTACAAATACATTTACATGTTTCGCACAAATATGTGCTGGAACCCTACTGTACACTGGAACCTTTAGTTTTACGCTGCAATTTAGATTTCAGTTTGGACACACCCTTCTCAAATCTAAATTTTTCTGCACATTATATCTGAACCTAAAATGGAAGCTGCTCAATCAAATTAGTAATACCCCTCAGGTGCTGAAAGGGAGGGGTTGTCCTAAACTAGAAAGATACACACAACAGATATTCCCCAGCACACCAAGATTTGAAAAACAATACATGGTAGTAGATAATTTAGAGATCTTAGTTACATATATTTGCAAAGATATGGTAAGCTTCCAGGACAAATGTCAAGGCTTCCCTGAATACTGAAGGTCTCTACACTGCACGATAACAGTACCCACTCTGTGGCATATAATTGTCTACTGTTTACATATATATATATATATATATATATATATATATTATCTTAAGAATGTAAGCTCTCATGAGCAGGGCCCTCAACCCTCATGTGCTTATCCTTCTCTTACTTAAACCATCTTCGACGGCACCAAATACCTCAGTTTTCTGCCACCCTGATACCTATGTCAGTTTCGTCTGCTGCTGTAGCTATTTTTATTTACTCTGTACTAGTCCTATATTGTCTCTAACTGTAAGTAACTATTTTCCTGTTTTCATTATTCATTTATGTACTCTGTAATTTAGCGCTGCGGAGCCCTTGTGGCGCGATATAAATAAAGGATAATAATAATTATTATATATAGGGATTGCATTGACCTGAACTGAACTGAGGGATTGCATTGACCTGAACTCTCTTCCAAGACCTGGTGAATACTCTGGCATTTCTGGGATTGTCAGATAAGCAGTTATTTTTTATGTATGAGTTTTTACTGATTTTATTTAGTGTGTGTCATTAAAATTAAAATACATCATAGAAGCCACCATTCCCTGGTTCTGCAAGTGAATGGTGCATTGAGGAGTTTATATTTTATATATACACGAACACACACACACACACACACACACACACACACACACACACACACACACACACACACACACACACACACACACACTGCTCAAAAAAATAAAGGGAACACTTAAACAACACAATGTAACTCCAAGTCAATCACACTTCTGTGAAATCAAACTGTCCACTTAGGAAGCAACACTGATTGACAATCAATTTCACGTGGAAATTATAGGCAATTAGCAAGACACCCCCAATAAAGGAGTTGTTCTGCAGGTGGTGACCACAGACCACTTCTCAGCTCCTATGCTTCCTGGCTGATGTTTTGGACACTTTTGAAAGCTGGCGGTGCTTTCACTCTAGTGGTAGCATGAGACGGAGTCTACAACCCACACAAGTGGCTCAGGTAGTGCAGCTCATCCAGGATGGCACATCAATGCGAGCTGTGGCAAGAAGGTTTGCTGTGTCTGTCAGCGTAGTGTCCAGAGCATGGAGGTGCTACCAGGAGACAGGCCAGTACATCAGGAGACATGGAGGAGGCCGTAGGAGGGCAACAACCCAGCAGCAGGACCGCTACCTCCGGCTTTGTGCAAGGAGGAACAGGAGGAGCACTGCCAGAGCCCTGCAAAATGATCTCCAGCAAGCCACAAATGTGCATGTGTCTACTCAAATGATCAAAAACAGACTCCATGAGGGTGGTATGAGGGCCCGAAGTCCACAGGTGGGGGTTGTGCTTACAGCCCAACACCATGCAGGATGTTTGGCATTTGCCAGAGAACACCAAGATTAGCAAATTCTCCACTGGCGCCCTGTGCTCTTCACAGATGAAAGCAGGTTCTCACTGAGCACATGTGACAGATGTGACAGAGTCTGGAGACACCAAGGAGAACGTTCTGCTGCCTGCAACATCCTCCAGCATGACCGGTTTGGCAGTGGGTCAGTAATGGTGTGGGGTGGCATTTCTTTGGGGGGCCGCACAGCCCTCCATGTGCTCGCCAGAGGTAGCCTGACTGCCATTAGGTACCGAGATGAGATCCTAAGACCCCTTGTGAGACCATCTGCTGGTGCGGTTGGCCCTAATGCAAGACAATGCTAGACCTCATGTGGCTGGAGTGTGTCAGCAGTTCCTGCAAGATGAAGGCATTGATGCTATGGACTGACCCGCCCGTTCCCCAGACCTGAATCCAATTGAGCACATCTGGGTCTCGCTCCATCCACCAATGCCACGTTGCACCACAGACTGTCCAGGAGTTGGCGGATGCTTTAGTCCAGGTCTGGGAGGAGATCCCTCAGTAGACCATCCGCCACCTCATCAGGAGCATGCCCAGGCATTGTAGGGAGGTCATACAGGCACGTGGAGGCCACACACACTACTGAGCCTCATTTTGACTTGTTTTAAGGACATTACATTAAAGTTGGATCAGCCTGTAGTGTGTTTTTCCACTTTAATTTTGAGTGTGACTCCAAATCCAGACTTCCATGGGTTAATGAATTTGATTTCCATTGATAATTTTTGTGTGATTTTGTTGTCAGCACATTCAACTATGTAAAGAACAAAGTATTCAATAAGAATATTTCATTCATTCAGATCTAGGATGTGTTATTTTAGTGTTCCCTTTATTTTTTTGAGCAGTGTATATTTGTACACCTATACAGGCAAACACTCAGGTAACCTACCATACCTTCTACATGCCACTGATGGGGCAGGTGCTTTGAGTGATTAGGCCCGCCTCTCACATCATTATTTGTGGGTCTTTGAAGAGGAAGCAGAGCCAAAATTCTTTGAGAGGGTGGGGCTCTCATCGGTTAGTTTTTACTGCTTCAACTAGGCCAGGGGTGGCCAACCAGTCAGTGACAAAGAGCCAAAAAACCTTGTTAGATACGTCAAAGAGCCGGCATCGAGCCGATGGCGCGCATGCAATAATGGAATGTGGCCTTGTGGCTGCTAGACCACACCCCTGGTATAAAATACATTGAAAAAGCCAGAACGACATAAAATACATTTTTTAAAGCCAGATCCATTGAAAAAGCCACTTTCACAAAAAATAATTGAAAAAGGCAGATTCACATAATAAACTTCAGCTCCCCCATGTGTCACTCCAGCCATGTGTCACTACTGCCAAGACCCTGCTGTGTAACTCCAGCCAGGTCTCCCATGTGTCACTACTGCCAAGACCCTGCTGTGTCACTCCAGCCAGCTCCACCATGTGTCACTCCAGCCAACACCCTTCTGTCACTCCAGCCAGCTCCACCATGTGTCACTCCAGCCAACACCCTTCTGTCACTCCAGCCAGCTCTCCCATGTGTCACTCCTGCTACCACCCTCCTATGTCACTCCAGCCAGCTCTCCCATGTGTCACTACTTTCAGCACCCTCCCACGTCACTCCTGCCAGGACCCTCCTGTGTCTCTCCAACCAGATCTGCCATGTGTCACTCTAGCCCACCATCATGTATCGCTACAGCACCCCCATCATCTCATGCCATTGCAGCAGTCCCTAATGTGTCCTCTGTTTGCTTGTGGGTGTCTCACCTATAGTATCTGACGCCTTCAGTTTTCAATCCCTGTAGTGCTGCTGCGTGTCTGGTTGGAGTGCAGCGGTTTTTGTATCTGTTGTGGTCACTTGATTTAGAGTGTTGGGAGCCACATTTGAATAAAGAAAGAGCCACATGCGGCTCAAGAGCCACAGGTTGGCCACCGCTGAACTAGGCTATCTTTCTTATGATGAGCACCTTGGTGTCTTGCATCCCGAGCGGTCTACTTCCAACTGCATTCTAACTGTAAGGATTGTACATTAATGGCAGTTAGCCTGTCTAAGGGGTGGATGGAGCTGATACTCACAATAGTAAATAATTATGTAGTAGCAACAGGTCCTGGTGTTCGTATACCTTTCATGTTTGGCCCAACACCCTCCCCCACTTCCAGTCTGAAGTTTGCATTGACATTGGTGGATTGTCATGTCAGCTGTTGACCTTATGGGCAAAAAGAAAGACAACCAAAACCAGAGTTGGAAAGGTGACAATTTGATTCAGCAAGGGGAGCTGTTGATTTCTCTGCACCCCTCTGCTTGAGCCACTGGTTGTTATAAATTAAAGATTGTACCGAGAATTAGCTTCAAAATAGAGTCTGTTTTACTGAGGAGTGTAGAGTATTATTAAAAGAGATTTTTGCTGTTGGCATGAGTAGAGCCAATTGTCTTGCTGGAAACTGGTGTAAGCTTAAAGGAATTGCTCAGTCTCTCCGATTGAGGATGGTACTGCATTATTATTATAATTATAATTATCTTTTGCTTATATGGTGCCACATGGGATCCACAGTGCCCAATTACACAAACAAATAAGCAAAACATGAAGACAGTGACTAACAATTCAATACAATATAGGACAAGTACAGGGTATATAAACATAGCTGTGTCAGTAAACAGCACTCAAACAAGTATCAGGGTGGCAGAAAACTGAGGGATTTGGTGCTGTCAAAGGGAGTATTGAAAAGAAGGTAGGTTAAGTAAGAGACGTAAAAGCACATGAGGGAAGAAGGCCCTGCTCGTGACAGCTTACATTCTGAAGTGAAGGGTCAGACAGGTGTGACACAGATGTGACAGTTAGATGTGATTATCATCAGCATAGAGATGATATTGTAAGTCAAAAGAGCTAATGAGTTCACCCAAAGAGAATGTATTGAGAGAGTAAAGGAGAGGACCAAGAACAGAACTTTGGGAGACACCTACAGTTAGTGGAAGTCAGAAGGAGGTGGAGCCATGAGAGGAGACAGAAAAGGAATGGTCAGAGAGGTAGGAGGATAGCCAGGAGAGGGCAGTATCATGCAGGCCAAGTGAGTGAAGGATTTGCAGAAGGAGTGGGTGGTCCACAGTGTCAAAAGCAGCAGAGAGGTCAAGGAGAATAAGCAAAGAGTAGTGACCCTTGGATTTAGCAGAAAGGAGGTCATTGTAGACTTTTGTGAGGGCAGTTTCAGTGGAGTGGAGAGGATGGAATCCAGACTGGAATCGGTCAAGCACTGAGTGGGAGGAAAGAAAGGCAGTAAGGAAGTTATAGACAATGTGCTCAAGGAGTTTGGAGACAAAAGGGAGGAGAGTGATGGGTCGATATTTGGAGAGAGTGTATGGATTAAGGGTAGGTTTTTTTTAATAATAGGGGAGACAAGTGCATGCTTGATAGCAGAGGGGACAGTACCTGAGGAGAAGGAGAGATTGAGGAGGAAGGCAAGATGGGAGCAGGCAGAGAGAGAGAGAGAGAGAGGTAGCAGAGGAGGCGGGAGGGCATATAGTCATGTGGGGAGGTAGAGAGGAGTGAGGAACGGATGACGGCCATGACTTCCTCAGCAGATACATGGGAGAAATGTCAGAGTTGGTAAGATGGAAGGGGAGGGGTGGTAAGCGAAAGGAGGTGGCTGGTTGCTGACTCTTTGGTGGGATGTGATGTCCTGACGTATGGAGTCAATTTTAGATGTGAAGTAAGTGGCAAAGTCAAGAGCAGAGAGTGAGGAGGGGAGACGAGGTGGGTGCGGGCAGAGGAGGGAGTTGAGAATGGTGAAGAGGCGCTGGGGGTTCGAAGACTGGGAGGAGATGAGGTTCTTGAAGTATGATAGTATGCAGAATCTTGCAAAAAGCCATCTAAAATGTGTAGTGTGGTAATTTCTTAATAGGAATTACATGAGCCATCTTGGTAAACTAATTTACAATCTACTATTTTGAAAGTGACAGCTCAGTGATACATTTCATGGAGATATCCTTACATGGACCAGATGGTATTAGTAAGGACTGAAGACATTATTGTCAAGTTTGTTTGAAAACAAGATTCTGGACTACTAATTAATTAATCAAACAGTCCTGATTTCTGGAACATGAAAGCTTTGTGACTTAGTAGTTCAGGGTCATGAGCATCATAAAAAGGACAGCAGTTTAGGCAAATTTGGATATGGGTTGTTGGTGTAAATATATTTTGTCCACATTTCTCTGCCAGCAGATACGAAGCAGTCAAGCTAAAATCAAAAAGTTGCAAAAACTGGTCAACTACATTTACAGATGGTAAAGCATAATCCATAATGCATTTATTCAACTATTCACTATTGGAGAACAATTTATTGAGCACTGATTTATCTTCTAAGGATACTAAGTATGTGAAATTAGTTATTAGCTAAATTAGGATGATTGATAGAAATAACCTGTTATGAAGAAAATGACTGTAAAGGTGCCATAAAGTTTAACACTATTTAGCAAATGTCAATTCAAATGCTGCCGTGATTTGAAAATTGGAATGTTCAATGTTGATTTATTTTAAATAACAAGTTAAATATACATCCTAATGGGGCCACAAACAGAATTCATAATTCTGAACATCATATGGCTGTTTCTCAGAAAAAAATGATGTTAAAGCTAATAATCACAAGTGATTCTAATGTTAGAAACTTATATGCACCAATTCTCGTTTCAGCGTGTTCTGGGCTGAGGAGAAGAGCTGTACTAGCTGCCAGGTAAGAGTGGCAGAGGGTGGGGAGATGGTGGTAATTAGTACTATATACAATTTATATTAAATTCTAGTTCCAGTTGTGTTCTATTTGTAACCCTTTGACCCAGCACTCACCTGTCTAGCACCATGAGTTCAGTGACAGGAGAGATGAAGCCACTGATAAATGAAGGCTGTATTCCTTGTGTGCCTGAATTAAGACCTCTCAGCCCACCAAATGAGGGCTGACCGCCCCCAGTAGTATACCTATTACTCCTTTGCTTCCTTACATCTCAGCTGTATTGTGTACTGAGAACTGTGGTGCTAATTATTCCCTGTGCTCTGTTTTAGTTTTCTGTGATATTAAGTTCTGTATTGTTCTAATGTGTGTTGTACGTACGGGGCTGCAAATAACTTGTGGCGCCTTATAAATAAATTGTAATAATAATAATACTAATAACTAGTGATGTGCACCTGAAATTTTTCGGGTTTTGTGTTTTGGTTTTGGGTTCGGTTCCGTGGCCGTGTTTTGGGTTCGGACGCGTTTTGGCAAAACCTCACCAAATTTTTTTTGTCGGATTCGGGTGTGTTTTGGATTCGGGTGTTTTTTTTCAAAAGACCCTAAAAAACAGCTTAAATCATAGAATTTGGGGGTCATTTTGATCCCATAGTATTATTAACCCCAATAACCATAATTTCCACTAATTTTCAGTCTATTCTGAACACCTCACACCTCACAATATTATTTTTAGTCCTAAAATTTGCACAGAGGTCGCTGGATGGCTGAGCTAAGCGACCCTAGTGGCCGACACAAACACCTGGCCCATCTAGGAGTGGCACTGCAGTGTCACGCAGGATGGACCTTCAAAAAAATACTCCCCAAACAGCACATGGCGCAAAGAAAAAAAGAGGCGCAATGAGGTAGCTGTGTGACTAAGCTAAGCGACCCTAGTGGCCGACACAAACACCTGGCCCATCTAGGAGTGTCACTGCAGTGTCACGCAGGATGGCCCTTCAAAAAAATACTCCACAAACGGCACATGACGCAAAGAAAAATGAAAGAAAAAAGAGGTGCAAGATGGAATTGTCCTTGGGCCCTCCCACCCACCCTTATGTTGTAAAAACAGGACATGCACACTTTAACGAACCCATCATTTCAGCGACAGGGTCTGCCACATGACTGTGACTGAAATGACTGGTTGGTTTGGGCCCCCACCAAAAAAGAAGCAATCAATCTCTCCTTGCACAAACTGGCTCTACGGAGGCAAGATGTCCACCTCATCATCATCGTCCGATTCATCACCCCTTTCACTGTGTACATCCCCCTCCTCACAGATTATTAATTCGTCCCCACTGGAATCCACCATCTCAGGTCCTCGTGTACTTTCTGGAGGCAATTGCTGCTGGTGAATGTCTCCACGGAGGAATTGATTATAATTCATTTTGATGAACATCATCTTCTCCACATTTTCTGGAAGTAACCTCGTACGCCGATTGCTGACAAGGTGAGCGGCGGCACTAAACACTCTTTCGGAGTACACACTGGAGGGAGTTTGTGCAAGGGCCTCCAAATTGCCTCTTTTTCCTGCCAGTATACGTACGGACTGTCTGACGTGCCTACTTGGATGCGGTCACTCATATAATCCTCCACCATTCTTTCAATGGTGAGAGAATCATATGCAGTGACAGTAGACGACTTGTCAGTAATCGTTGGCAGGTCCTTCAGTCCGGACCAGATGTCAGCATCAGCAGTCGCTCCAGACTGCCCTGCATCACCGCCAGCGGATGGGCTCGGAATTCGTAGCCTTTTCCTCGCACCCCCAGTTGCGGGAGAATGTGAAGGAGGAGTTGTTGACGGGTCGCGTTCCGCTTGACTTGACAATTTTGTCACCAGCAGGTCTTTGAACATCTGCAGACTTGTGTCTGCCGTAAAGAGAGATCCAAGGTAGGTTTTAAATCTAGGATCGAGCACGGTGGCCAAAATGTAGTGCTCTGATTTCAACAGATTGACCACACGTGAATCCTGGTTAAGCGAATGAAGGGCTCCATCCACAAGTCCCACATGCCTAGCGGAATCGCTCTGTTTTAGCTCCTCCTTCAATGCCTCCAGCTTCTTCTGCAAAAGCCTGATGAGGGGAATGACCTGACTCAGGCTGGCAGTGTCTGAACTGACTTCACGTGTGGCAAGTTCAAAAGGTTGCAGAACCTTGCACAACGTTGAAATCATTCTCCACTGCGCTTGAGACAGGTGCATTCCACCTCCTTTGCCTATATCGTAGGCAGATGTATAGGCTTGAATGGCCTTTTGCTGCTCCTCCATCCTCTGAAGCATATAGAGGGTTGAATTCCACCTCGTTACCACCTCTTGCTTCAGATGATGGCAGGGCAGGTTCAGGTGTTTTTGGTGGTGCTCCAGTCTTCTGTACGCGGTGCCTGTACGCCGAAAGTGGCCCGCAATTCTTCTGGCCACCGACAGCATCTCTTGCACGCCCCTGTCGTTTTTTAAATAATTCTGCACCACCAAATTCAAGGTATGTGCAAAACATGGGACGTGCTGGAATTTGCCCAGATGTAATGCACTCACAATATTGCTGGCATTGTCCGATGTCACAAATCCCCAGGAGAGTCCAATTGGGGTAAGCCATTCTGCGATGATCTTCCTCAGTTGCCGTAAGAGGTTTTCAGCTGTTTGCCTATTCTGGAAAGCGGTGATACAAAGCGTAGCCTGCCTAGGAACGAGTTGGCGTTTGCGAGATGCTGCTACTGGTGCCGCCGCTGCTGTTCTTGCAGCGGGAGGCAATACATCTACCCAGTGGTCTGTCACAGTCATGTAGTCCTGAGTCTGCCCTGCTCCACTTGTCCACATGTCCGTGGTTAAGTGGACATTGGGTACAACTGCATTTTTTAGGACACTGGTGAGTCTTTTTCTGACGTCCGTGTACATTCTCGGTTTCGCCTGCCTAGAGAAGTGGAACCTAGATGGTATTTGGTAACGGGGGCACACTACCTCAAGAAATTGTCTAGTTCCCTGTGAACTAACGGCGGATACCGGACGCACGTCTAACACCAACATAGTTGTCAAGGCCTCAGTTATCCGCTTTGCAACAGGATGACTGCTGTGATATTTCATCTTCCTCGCAAAGGACTGTTGGACAGTCAATTGCTTACTGGAAGTAGTACAAGTGGTCTTCCGACTTCCCCTCTGGGATGACGATCGACTCCCAGCAGCAACAACAGCAGCGCCAGCAGCAGTAGGCGTTACACTCAAGGATGCATCGGAGGAATCCCAGGCAGGAGAGGACTCGTCAGAATTGCCAGTGACATGGCCTGCAGGACTATTGGCTTTCCTGGGTAAGGAGGAAATTGACACTGAGGGAGTTGGTGGTGTGGTTTGCGCGAGCTTGGTTACAAGAGGAAGGGATTTACTGGTCAGTGGACTGCTTCCGCTGTCGCCCAAAGTTTTTGAACTTATCGCTGACTTATTATGAATGCGCTGCAGGTGACGTATAAGGGAGGATGTTCCGAGGTGGTTAACGTCCTTACCCCTACTTATTACAGCTTGACAAAGGCAACACACGGCTTGACACCTGTTGTCCGCATTTCTGTTGAAATACTTCCACACTGAAGAGCTGATTTTTTTGGTATTTTCACCAGGCATGTCAATGGCCATATTCCTCCCACGGACAACAGGTGTCTCCCCGGGTGCCTGACTTAAACAAACCACCTCACCATCAGAATCCTCCTTGTCAATTTCCTCCCCAGCGCCAGCAACACCCATATCCTCATCCTGGTGTACTTCAACACTGACATCTTCAATTTCACTATCAGGAACTGGACTGCGGGTGCTCCTTTCAACACTTGCAGGGGGCGTGCAAGTGGTGGAAGGCGCAAGCTCTTCCCGTCCAGTGTTGGGAAGGTCAGGCATCGCAACCGACACAATTGGACTCTCCTTTGGGATTTGTGATTTCGAAGAACGCACAGTTCTTTGCTGTGCTTTTGCCGCAAGTCTTTTCTTTTTTCTAGCGAGAGGATGAGTGCTTCCATCCTCATGTGAAGCTGAACCACTAGCCATGAACATAGGCCAGGGCCTCAGCCGTTCCTTGCCACTCCGTGTCGTAAATGGCATATTGGCAAGTTTACGCTTCTCCTCAGACGCTTTTAATTTTGATTTTTGGGTCATTTTTTTACTGATCTTTTGTGTTTTGGATTTTACATGCTCTGTACTATGACATTGGGCATCGGCCTTGGCAGACGACGTTGATGGCATTTCATCGTCTCGGCCATGACTAGTGGCAGCAGCTTCAGCACGAGGTGGAAGTGGATCTTGATCTTTCCCTATTTTTTTAACCTCCACATTTTTGTTCTCCATATTTTGCGCACAACTAAAAGCCACCACAGGTATACAATGTAGATGGATGGATGGATAGTATAGTATTACTTATACTTATGGACGACGAGTGACGACACAGAGGTAGGTACAGCCGTGGCCTACCGTACTGCTGCTTAGTGCTTATATATAAATATAATATACTGTATAACGGACCCGGTGGACAGTGTCAGCAGCAGACTGCTAAACTAGTATGAAGAAAGAAAAAAAAAACACCACAGGTATACAATGTAGATGGATGGATAGTATAGTATTACTTATACTTATGGACGACGAGTGACGACACAGAGGTAGGTACAGCCGTGGCCTACCGTACTGCTGCTTAGTGCTTATATATAAATATAATATACTGTATAACGGACCTGGTGGACAGTGTCAGCAGACTGCTAAACTAGTATGAAGAAAGAAAAAAAAAACCACCACAGGTATACAATGTAGATGGATGGATAGTATAGTATTACTTATACTTATGGACGACGAGTGCACTGACGACACAGAGGTAGGTACAGCCGTGGCCTACCGTACTGCTGCTTAGTGCTTATATATAAATATAATATACTGTATAACGGACCTGGTGGACAGAGTCAGCAGACTGCTAAACTAGTATGAAGAAAGAAAAAAAACCCACCACAGGTATACAATGTAGATGGATGGATAGTATAGTATTACTTATACTTATGGACGACGAGTGCACTGATGACACAGAGGTAGGTACAGCCGTGGCCTACCGTACTGCTGCTTAGTGCTTATATATAAATATAATATACTGTGTGTATAATGGACCTGGTGGACAGTGTCAGCAGACTGCTAAACTAGTATGAAGAAAGAAAAAAAAAACACCACAGGTATACAATGTAGATGGATGGATAGTATAGTATTACTTATACTAATGGACGAGTGACGACACAGAGGTAGGTACAGCCGTGGCCTACCGTACTGCTGCTTAGTGCTTATATATAAATATAATATACTGTATAACGGACCTGGTGGACAGTGTCAGCAGCAGACTGCTAAACTGGTATGAAGAAAGAAAAAAAAAACACCACAGGTATACAATGTAGATGGATGGATAGTATTACTTATACTTATGGACGACGAGTGACGAGTCGACACAGAGGTAGGTACAGCCGTGGCCTACCGTACTGCTGCTTAGTGCTTAATTATATATATAATATACTGTATAACGGACCTGGTGGACACTGCAGTGTCAGCAGACTGCTAAACAAACTAGCATGAAGAAAGAAAAAAAAAACACCACAGTGTTTTTCAGGCAGACAAACGTATACTGGACTGGTGGTCACTGTCAGCAAAACTGTGCACTGTACTCCTGCTATAACTGCTCCCCAGTCCCCACAATTAGGCAGTGTGAGCAGTGCACTCAGCACAGATATATCATGCAGCAGTGCAGCACACTGAGTGAGCACCGATATGGTGGAGCGTTTTTTTTCAGGCAGAGAAACAACGGATTAAACTCAAAACCCTGCACTGTACTCCCTAACAGCTGCTCCCCGTCCCCAATCCTCCCCACAATTATAACTAACTAAGTTCTAATATAATACAACGGACTCGGAGAGGACGCCAGCCACGTCCTCTCCCTATCAATCTCAATGCACGTGTGAAAATGGCGGCGACGCGTTGCTCCTTATATAGAATCCGAGTCTCGCGAGAATCCGACAGCGGGATGATGACGTTCGGGCGCGCTCGGGTTAACCGAGCAAGGCGGGAGGATCCGAGTCGCTCGGACCCGTGTAAAAAAAAGGTGAAGTTCGGGCGGGTCGGATTCCGAGGATCCGAACCCGCTTATCACTACTAATAACTTGGATCCAAAGTGAAGGCATGAGATGGAAAAATGCAATATTTTGTGCCAGAGAGAAGGTAGTTTTGGCCCTAATTTGAAACGCCTTACCAAGCCGATGAGAGACAGTGTAGCCATATCCACTGAGCCTGATAACAAACAAAGTCACTGTAAGATGTATACAGTGGGAACAAGTGCTATGTTGCAAGGCAGAGACATAGAAGAAACCAATGCATAGAGAGACTATATGAGATGAAAATATTACTCATTGCTTAGACAGAGCCACAAGTCTAAAAGAGAAAGAAGAATGTTTGCCAGAGAGCGTTGACAACATTACTATGAAATTCCCCAGCTAGCTGATAGAGCTGCCAATGTATAAGATAAAGCTGCAAATAAAATAAAGAACATGGACAGTCTCATATAGGGAACTGCCAATTTCAATGGGGAGTCTTTCATTGCCACATAGTAAGCTGACAGATAATCCAATACAATGTTCCAGAGGCACCAGAGTCCAGTCCAGAGGGACTTCAGGTCCAGTCCATTGTTTTGTTTAGAGGTTATGTCCATTTCAGAGATCTAGGTCCAGTCCACAGGAAGTCAAGAATTGTTCCAATCGCTTGCAGAGTGTTCTGTTCCATTTTCCTTGTTTCGGGAATCCTTAATTGGGCAATTGTCGTTGTCTCATGGGGATCATGGAGGCCTATATGGAACAAAGAAGACCACCTTGATTTCTGACATATGAGAACAACAAAGTTGATAGGGTTTTTATGAGGGAGTGTGTTTTTCCTATTAAAAGATTTTTTTAAATTTAGTTTTTTTTTCCCTACAGGTTTCAGTGTATTCTCGTTGCCAGGTCAGATGGCACTTCTGGTTACTCAAATACCAGCATGCCATTGGCATGCTGGAGCTATAGTACTACATGCTGAAGCAGGTGCAACCCTACCAACCCTATAACCTCACTTTAGCACGGGGCATCTTTTTTTTTTTTTTACAGATATCTACCCTTACTCCACCATAAGGATTGTTGGGAACAACCCCAGTGTGATAAGCACAGGACTGGATTTCTTTGCCATAGTGTCACTAGTTCAGCCCTGATCATTGCATTATTATTATTAGTTTTTACATCTAATGCAAGTTAAATGATGATGATCTTCATGGATCTTGCACCATGTGGGAGACAGCTCCTGATGCACCTCCTAATTGTTGTAACTGTTGCTTCTTCAACCCAGGGCAGTAGAGAGCCTGGCCAAGCCCAGGTACTTTTAAGGGGGGCATGGCCTAATTATGGGAGGCATGACCACACCCCCTTAAAAAAAAAGACAGCAAAAAAAAAAAGTACTTTAAGCACAGCAAAGCTGTGCTTCTTGCTGGACAGGGAGGGGCACAGTGAGCCCCTCAGCCAGGAGCAAATATAGGAGGGAGTGCACGATCAGTGCAATCGATACCCACACTGGCACAGGCTGAAGAGATCGCTGCTGCTGCTCAGCTGCAGTGGTCTCCCTGGCCACAGTGCAGCCCAGCACCCTGCAGCACAGCACACCGCAGCATGTTCTGGGCTGAGGAGAAGAGCTGTACTAGCTGCCAGGTAAGAGTGCCAGAGGGTGGGGAGATGGTGGTAATTAGTACCTACCCCCCCTCCTTTCGGTACCACTGGGTGCGTTAATATACTTTTATTTGTCTAGTTCAGTCATTCCTTCTCTTCCCCGTTTTGCTTCTGCTAGTGCAAAGAGGCACAATGGGGAGCCACAATGGAAAGAAACCTACAAATACATTTGCATCCAACTTTGCACAAGCCCCTCTCTTCATTGCATAGTCACTCTCAACTACTACATCCATATGCTGCATATTACTTCCCTCTTAAAATATACTTGGCATCACCTGTGTTGAAGTATTCAATTGATCAGAAAGACCAGGTAGAGAGCATTTTCTCCCTTTTGGAATGGGTCATGTTGGGAGGTATAGATTGTGTATATTAAATTTAAACCAATGGTACTGTTTATAGCTCCACCTAACTGAGAGACACATATTTTATAAAGTTTTCTTGTAGTGGGACAAAGACAACTTAAATAACCTAAAATACACATAGAAAAATAAAATCTTTAATTTATCTTGTCAAAAGCAAGAATAATAGCAGCCTCTGTACTACTTACACACTGGGAAGACTGTGTGTGCCCCTCTCTAGACCTACATCCTCTCATTAGATAACTGGTTACATAGGACCCAAACACCCAGGTGGCAAGGAGGAGAAGCTAGGTCCCTTGGTCACTTACAGCTTTCTCCCCCTCTGATCTCTCCTCTTGTGAGGAAGCTCCATTGGTAGCTCATGATTCATGATATTCCTGTGTCTCTGCCTGGACTGCATACTGTCCTGTTTGCATTTTGGCTGCCTGGTTCTGCTGCTGCACAAGAGGGAGAGCTAGTGATGTCAGTGTGCTCTGGCCAGGGTATACCCCAACAGATGGGAGCACGGGGTACAGTATCTCCTGTGCCCCTTTCTTAATCTGGCTATGACTCTAGCACCTTTGGGGGAGATTTATCACATTTTGGAGAAAGATAAACAAGTCAATAATACACAGTGCACATTTGCAGCAGTGAGTGAGGGAGCTGGGTGTGAGTATTATGCAGTTAGGGATTGCCCAATATTAATTGCAGAAAGATGCCTGTTAGACATGCAGGCTGTGTTATAAACAAATCCATGGACAAATACAATCGGTTGTACAAAATCCATATTTTGCTTAACTGTCAGAACAGTGCTTTGCTTTGAGTTTTAAAGATGTCCCAAGTTGGTGATTCACATGAGTTGTCATATACTGTATTAAAATGATTAAATGCTACAAACTGTCTCTTAACTAAGGGTGATTGTGCATGATTAGCCATTATACTATCTTGTGTATGAGTCACCAGACTGAAAGGTCAAGTTGATTAGACTACAGGTGCGTGTTGTTTTCTTGGCTCTAAAAAAGGATCTGCACATGCCCAAACCTGTCACTGTGTTATTGGAGCATCACAGTGCTGTACAGCTTTACAGTACTTAACCCAAGAGTGATTGATACCTTATCTTATTGAGTGCTGTTTATCTTCTATCACCTATATCCTGTTATCTACTATAAAACCTACTCTGGTTTGGAGTCAACGTGTGGACTAGTCTCCTTGCACACATTCGCTATGCAACTACCAACTTGTAGGCATCTGCCAATAACAGGCACATATATATACTTCTGTTTTTTGCAAAAATATTTTAAAGTTAGAGAAAACAACTTGAAGTGGAAAAAATGTCTTGACATTGACATAAATGACAATAGGCACATTTCAGACATGATTTACACTGGTGCTGATTCAGAGATATATTTGTGCCAAAGTACTATAGTCAACACAAAATATTCTTTAGGCCTGGGGTTGTTTCCCCATGTTAATGAGACCATAATGAGATGCAGAAGACGTCTGCAGAGAATCCTGTCTGTACAATTCCCTTCAGAAATTCCCCTGTGGGGATGTAGTTGTTGTGAGTGACACCAATAAAAGGGGCCATATCAGTTTCTGACACTTCAAAGTTATTATTTGCAGTCTAGTGACCATCCACAACTAACTGATTACATAATAGGTAAATATTGTAACATTTTGGGTAAAAAGCTATGGAAAAGTTTTGAAGTGGTCAAGCAAGGACTGGCTTCGTTATACCACTTCTGTCTCTTATCTAACAAAAGTGTTAGCATTATATATGGTTAGGGGTATTGACATAGCAGTTTAATTCAATATCAACAGTGAAATATCAGTACACTAGGTCACATTTTAATAGTGTTCTAATACATTTACATTATTCAAAAAATGAATTTGTTATATTATATGGGAGATTATATTGGTAATTTCTGTTACCATCAAATTGTAAAGCTTCAGCACAGTGTTTTGTAACATCAGGCAACTTTTTCTGTACTGTTGTTTGCAGTTATATGTGTGATAACGTGACAACATGTGGTGCCAAACTTGGAGGTGATAAATTTTGCCCCAGCTAATGAGTGAAGGCGGTTAGAATGTGCAGCCACAATGATTGTTCAGCCATCACAGCTGCAACATCTGCAAACATCCAAGGCTTTCAAGTCCACAATGTGAAGAAATACTGAGCTGCACATTTAAAATATGTCAGGCGTCAAACTAAATTGAAATTTGATGGGTAATAGCTCCAGTAAATTCACTGTGAGGGATTTATTTATTAAACAAGTGTTGAGGAGAATCTTCAGAAACTGATTGCGCATCAAATCAATATCAAGAGTATTCACTCAGTAATCAATCACAAAAGTAGTCCCCAAATCTTTTTTAATAGGACTGCAAATATGGCAACTGTATCAAGCTACAATCTATGGAGTTTGTCCCCAATGGCTAATGCCATCTTTATGTGGCATTTGAGGTCACCTTCGGTTTCCTCTCTCGGAATTAATGCTTGCTTATACTGTATGTAGTACGATGGCTGAGCATGGGCATTATAATGTGTTTTCTATTTCTATTTTTTCTATTTAAATATGTATATTAAAACTTTTTAAAATTGTTTTCTGTATGCGCTCTCTTTAAGGATATATGTTTAGAGCAATTCTTGTGGGAGCAGCATAGACTAAATAAGGACACCATCAGGTTAATCTTAATTATAAGTATATATTATACCTATATATTAGGGCATATGTACCAGGGTCCGAGTGTTCTGGAGTTGCGGGATGCCAGCCAATCTCCGATTTTTTTTTAAAGTGGTAATTATTTACAAGGCAAAACCATGCCTTGTAAATGATTGCCGCTTTAAAATATGTTCCATTTTATCAATGTTATCTACATATGCCCCATTATATCTATAGTCATGATTGGTAATTATTTTTGTGCCTGAATCTAATTTTTGGTTTGCATTATAAAAGGGTTCCTTCCAAAGTATTTCTGTTCTATGCATTTTGACATCCTACTGTATAGTACTGTATATCAGAAAATATCTTTGTTTTGATTTGTAGATACAGTACAGTATGCTGTTGTCTCTATCAGTGGTAGTCGTGTAGGCGTGCATCAGTATAATTTACTGCTCCATGCTCAATTACTAGGGATACTGCTGAGCGGACAGCAAGTTTATTTTATGTTCATATAATCACTTTCTGGTTGTGGTCAGCTCAGCTCCATTGACTCTCAGTTATTATCTGCTTGTACCAACATGTGTGCAGGCAGCGGTTGGCCTTGCTGCCCAATATACTGTCAGTATAGTTTATCTTTTCCCACAAGTTGGTGTTTATTGTTCCCAGATTTTAGTTTAAACTGGAATTGGACATTGACCTTGTTGCCATAGCAGCCTGCCCTGATGTATCTTGAACTTGTTTTGGATAGGTGCCTACCCTAATTATTCTTGCCAATGCCCAATAAGAATCAAGACAACTGAACTGTGGAAAACAGAGGGCAATTATGGGTTTACCAGGAAGTGATCCTTCCTAAATATTATCTACTGTGGAAACAAACAAATCCACTAAGGTTTGGACCACCAATGATTTTGTGTACATTTGAGAATTTTCTTGTTTACAGACTAGCCATAAACATCTAGAGCATGCATTTCTTTTCTGTTATTCCAGCGTCTCCATCCCCTTAATTAGTTTGGTCGCCCACCTCTGAACGTTTTCTAGTTCCAGGATATCCTATTTGTAGTAAGGTGTAGTAAGGTGCCCAAAATTGTGCGCAGTATTCCAGATGGGGCTTCACTAGGGCTTTATATAGAGAGAGTATAACACTCTCATCCCTTGCATCAATACCCCTCTTTATGCATGCTAGTACCTTGTTTGGGTTTTTTGCTGCTATCCTACAATGGGTGCTGCGGCTAAGTTTGTTATCTATGTGAACACCTAAGTGTTTTTCCAGTACGGAGTCCCCTAGCAGCCCCCCATTTAGTATGTAGGTGTTATTTTTGTTCTTGCAACCAAGGTGCATTACCTTGCACTTTTACTGTATTAAAACTCATTCTCCATTTTGATGCCCATGATTCCAGTTTAAATAAATCGTTCTGGAGAGACTCAGCATTTCCCTCCAAATTTATAACCTTACATAGTTTGATATCATCTGCAAAAATTTACACCATGCTCTCTAGACCTTCTGCTAGATCGTTAACGAAAATGTTGAACAATAGTAGTCCAAGTACAGACCCTTGTGGCACACCACTTAATACTTCAGTCTAATTTGAAAAAGTTCCATTTACCACAACGCGCTGCTACCTATTATCTAACCAATAACTAAGTGCATATTGTGCTGCCTAGCCCCAGTTCTTGTAACTTATAGATAAGTCTCATGTGTGGCACTGTGTTGAAAGCTTTGGCAAAGTCTAAAAAGATTAAATCCACCACCTTACCCTGATCAAGGTGTTAGGGTCTCCTGCTCTGTGCTGCCACGTCGTCATGGCAACCGGGAGATAAGTGCTAGCGGAGTAACCTGAGCGTAGCTGATACTCCGGTTCGGGTCTTTTGCTGTGCAGTGGATACAGGCTCTGTGCACGGCAGGGGATCCGGTGCTGGTTTTTGTGCTCACAGTCTGTGAGGTCTGAGTGGGGCGTGGACAGCACCTGCTATATAAACCCTCTTCTCAGGTTAGGCAGATGCTGCTGAATCTTTGTTGGTTAGTCAGTTCCTGAAAGCTAGCTAGTACTGTGTAAACTTTGTATTTGTTTGTTGCTTACTGCAAATAGGCCTTGGGATTTGGTATTACACTCTGCCAATCCAGACCTAGCAGTAAGACTGGAGTCAGTCGTTTAACCTGCTGGGGTTCTTTTGCTACTCTGTGAATCTAGCAAGTTTGCGGCTGTATTCTCAGACTTGCCTGCCAAAATCCTTTCTCACTGTGCAAGGTGTTCAGGTGTCAGTTTAGTGGCAGTAAGCTGAACCAGTGCACTGCAAGTGAGGACTAGGATTGTGGAGACTCTCCTTGTGTCTATTATTCCATCTCTGACCAAGGAGTTTACTGCCACACCCGTTGGTAACCCTTTAGGATTTTGCTGTTGCCCTTAGCAACAGCATTTCGGGTTCTCTACGTATTAAATCACTACATCTCGCTTCTTTCCATCTGAGCATTCCTAATACTAGGGAGACACCCAGTTTCTTAGCCTTTGGGCTTCTCTGTTCACTTTGTGTTTATTTTGTTACCCTATCACCTTCTGTGTATGTAATGTCATATTCCCCAGTCTGTCTGTGAGTTCATTTGTTTTGCATCCCTCACCGTTCAGACACCAGTACATTCCTGCTGGCACTGGTGTGCATAACACAAGGTTCGCACTAACTGTTTCATAAAAGCCTAGTAAGTTTGTTTGACATGATCTATCCTTCACAAATCCATGTTGGTTCCTAATAATTATCTTTTTGGCTTCAAGGATCTTCTGTACACTATCCCTTAGAATGCTTTCTAGCACTTTCCCCACTATAGATGTAAGACTAACTGGTCTATAATTGCCTGGTTCAGCTTTACTTCCCTTTTGAAGATCGGCACTACTTCCACTATACGCCAGTCTTTGGGAACCATGCCTGATGTAAGGGAATCATTGAAGATTAAAAAGGAGTGTGGCTCCATGAGAACCCTTGCTTGAATACCATATGGACCAGTTGACTTATTAATCTTAGTTTTTTTCAATCAGTCACAGACTTCCTCCTCGCTTAAATAAGCACTTAGCAGTGGGACATTATCCTTATTGAGGTTGGGTGTTAGTGTATGCATCTGGTCCTTTATTGTAAATACCGATGAGAAAAACTTGTTTAATTTATGCGCTATGTCATTATAATTTTTTATTAAGACTCACAGTTTGTCCTCTAAAGGGTTTATACTCTCCTTCTTTATGCTTTTACTGTTGATATATTTAAAACAATTTTTGGGGTTTGATTAACTTTCCTTTGCTACTAGCTTTCAGTTTCTACTTTAGCCACTCTTATTTCTTTTTTACATATTTTGTTGCAAACCTTGAGATTAGACTAAAATGTGTACTAGTAAAAAAATCCTTGGTCATTAGGGTGGTTCTTATATAGTGAAAAAAATTAAAGTGTTGGAAATTTCTCATGGTCCTATTTTGTTCCATTTAGTTAGAAAGTTAATATAATATGTGATTAGTACTGCGCTTGTAAAATGGTGGCTGCTCCACTTAAAAATTAAAAATACTATAAAATTGAAGAAAGGAGCAATTGTTGTGAATTATACCGCTCATATTTTTTTTTCTTTCAAACAGTACACAACTACCCAATGCACAGATAAATTTCCTGATTGAATGTATACAATACATACTCAATAAGAACTATTTCTGGGATCATGAAGTATTTTATAATCAAGTGAAAGGGACTGCAATGGGTTCCTCCTTCGCGCCTTTCTACGCAAATTTATTTGTGGCTAGGTGGGAGGAGGAGAAAATTTGGAACAACAACCCATTTGACAAGCATGTAATTATATGGAAAAGATATATAGATGACTTACTGATCATCTGGAAAGGGCCAACACAACTGCTTACAGAATTCCTGCAATATATAAACAACAATGAGTATGGGCTGGAATTCACGTTTACAATCAGCAAACAGATGGTAGTATATCTAGATCTAGAGATCTTTGTGCAGAACAACCAACTGCATACAAGAAATCATACTAAAAAAGTTAGCGGCAATAACATGCTAAACCGCACCAGTAATCATCATAAAAATTGGCTCCAAAACATTCCAGGAGGCCAATTTAGACGTCTCAAACGAAACTGTACACAGGAAGATACATTTCATCAACAATGCATCAATATGAGAGATCAATTTATAAATAAAGGGTATGATGCGATAATGCTGAATAAAGAAATAGAAAAGATCACAGCTATGGATAGAAAAAGCATGATTCAATATAATCATAGAACAGATAACACAAACTACAATACAGCCTTCATTACCCAATTTAACAGCCAATTCTACCACCTTGAAGACATCCTACGTAAACACTTGCATGTTTTACTTCTGGATGAACAGTTGACTCCACACATCAAAGCAAAACCACAGATAATATATAAAAAAGCAAATAACTTAAAACAAAACTTAGTGCAGAGCCATTTACACAAGGAAGGAAAGAACCAGATGGAACATAAAGGCAATTTTTTCTGTCCGAATTGCAAAGCATGCAAAACAACAGGAAAAAACTCCATTCAACCAATAATAGAGTTTAAATCAAAGACAACAGGTGCTTCGTATAAAGTAAGAGAGAGAATCACATGCGATTCAGAAGGGGTCATTTATCTCCTGGAATGTCCCTGCGGATACCAGTACATCGGACAAACAAAAAGGAAGCTAAAGATTAGAATCTCAGAACACTTGTATAACATACGAAGAGGCCTGGAGACACATAGTGTATCAAAACACTATAAAGACTCCCACCAGCAGGACCCATCAAGTTTGAAGTTTATGGGCATTCAAAAAGTCCAAAAAAACTGGAGAGGAGGAAACCCAAGTCTAGATCTTAGAAGAAAAGAAACTAAATGGATCTACTATATGCAAACATTGCAACCTATGGGTCTGAATGTAGACATAGATATTAATGCATTTTTGAAAATTTAAATTTGTTTAATTTTTTTTTTTATAAATTACACATAATAATTCTTAGTATCATCTTATTACTTTTAAACAGAAAGAAAACCGCCATACCATAAAAATTATTTTTTAGAAGTATAAAAAGAATAGAAAATAGAAAGGGCATTAAAGGCATATGGTTGCCGCCAAATATAGAATTTCCGGAATGACTATTTCCTGTTTTAAATGGAGGAACAATAACGTTTTTTGAAAGTTTTTTTGAATTTTAACAAATAAAAAGGAAAAGGAAATGACACTCCCTCATCCTTGACAAAGGGCGTAAAAGCCCGAAACGCGTTGGTGAGAGAGAGACGGAGGAAGGAGACGCCGTTACACGTCATCGTTGGATGCACGGCGGAGCAACCCGCTCGCATACCGCTAACTGGCGGTGAGGAAACCAGGTCCGGAAACTGGAAGTAAGCCGCGGTCAGTGGCTTACAAGGTAGGGACAGCAGGGCTAGATAGGACGGGACAGCTGTACATAAACATCACCTACTTCTGTTACCGGACCTTTTTCATTTGGAATCCTCAACACTCCACATCCTCATCCTCAATAACAAACCACCTCTAAAAGGGGCTGTAAACATTTTAACTAACCCATATTCTTTTTACAGGTATGAGCGGTATAATTCACAACAAGCGCTCCTTAGTTAGAAAGTTATTTGTGTAAATTTTCTCTTTGATTGCTTTAGGTTTAAGGTGTGAACACATGCTTTTTGTTTCTCTCTTTTTACAGGTCTGAAGATATCAGTACGACAGCCTAAGATTAATACAGCAGGTTATCATCATCATTATCAGTAGAAGAGTAACTGTCATAAAGGCAACCAGTGCATCACCTTCAACAAGAAGCAAGTGTGAGGTGTACCTCATCGGAACTATCAAAGAAGCACAGTTTGGATAATGGGGGTTATTCAGGTTTGTTAGCAAACCAAAAAAGCTAGCAATTGGGTAAAATCATGTTGCACTGCAGGTGGGGCAGATGTAACGTACAGAGAGAGTTAGATTGGGTGGTTTATATTGTTTCTGTGCATGGTAAATACTGGCTGCTTAATTTCTACATTGCAATTTAGATTTCAGTTTGAACATAACCCACCCAAATCTAAATCTCTCTGCACACGTTACATCCTTCCCACCTGCAGTGCAACATGGTTTTGCCCAATTGTTAACTTTTTTGGTTTGCTAACAAACCTGATTAAGGCCCAATATTGCAAACAAACAACTATGCACATTTGTTACAAGAAACACTATTAAATTCTTTGACATATTAGGCATCCCAAAGTCATTCTTGGGGATGACCCCCAGACCTAGACTACTAATGAGGAATACCTCAAAGCAGAAGATTCAATGAAACAACTGCAATTGGTTAACGATACAGCTAAGCAGGGAAGTGAATTCAATGGTCTGCTAACAAAGGGTGAAGAACACACTCAGTTTGTACTTCAAGTTGTGAAGGAGCACCGAATGTGCTTTCCTGATGCTAACAAAGCTACTGTTCTCTCTGAGCTGGCAGAATACAGTACAACTACCAAATCCACACCTCAGAGAAAGGGAAACAATTATGAACAATGTTACTTTATGAAATATGTTCTGCACTTTAGCTTTCACATTATAATGAATGTTTATTAAAGACTTTGGAGTCTATTCATGAAGCAGTGAAAAGAGTGGAGAAACAGAATGGTGGAGAAGTTGCCCGTGGCAACCAATTAGCATCTCCCTTACATTTTATAGAATGTACTTGATAAAAACTTCCTTCAAAACTGATTGGTTGCCATGGGCAACTTCTCCACTGGTCCTTTTCTCCACTCTTTTCATTGCTTCATGAATAGGCAACTTTACTTTTATTTTAACCCACTTTAGCTCTGTTGGCTATTACAGGGCACGGACAGAATAACAAATTTTGTATTCAAAATACAAATTTCTGTCTTGAGCACATCTAATAAAAATGATCTACATGAGTGGGTGGGTGACTTATAATCAGAAAGCATTGGCGTTTCTATAATGGGTGCAATGGGTGCAGTGCACACGGTCCCTGGGTCCAGGGGGGCCCCATACTGCACCCATTGCACCATTTTAATACTTACCTTTCTGGAGTCCAGCGCCGGGAGCTGTGATCGCGCCAGAAATTGCAGCCAAAATGGCCTCTGTGCATGCGCGGTAGCCAAATTGGTCTCCGGATCATGGCGGGTGACATGCTTCCGGAGACCTGCGCAGTAGAATCTGGCACAATGCCGGAGTCTACAGCACGATGCAGAAGAGGGGGCCCACCCGGAGGTGCACATGGGTCCCCTCCTCTGTAGAAACGCCCCTGTCAGAAAGTCTTAAAATAAGAGCCACCCTACTAGGCATGTTTGTGCAAAATGTGGCCCAAGGAACTGGAAGCCAGTGTGGTCTGTGAAAGAAGTAGTAAGTATTGTTAAAGCAAAAAGATTGCCTTTAGGAAATATAAGCAGATGCAAAATAATGAAGACAAAAAGGTGTATCTTGTTAGATAAAAGGAGACTAAGAAGGTAATCAAATGTGCAAAGGCACAAGCTGAGGAAAAAATGGCCCAGTCAGTGGGTAAAGAGGGCAAAACTTTTTTTAGGTATATAAGTGAAAGGTGAAAAACAAAAGGCGGAATAATAAGACTAAAGACAGAGAGTGGGAGTCATGTTGAGGGAGACAATAATAGCTGTAATAGCAGATCATGTTAATAATTATATTTGCTCAGTATTCACTACTAAAAAGGGAGAGGAAGAGGCCACAGTTAAGTTGCAGGTATATCCAGAAAAATGAGTTAGAAACAAGAACATTTACAGAGGAGAAGGTACTAACAAAACTCTCAAAACTGAAATTGGCTAAATCAATGGGGCCAGATGAAATACATCCAAGGATACTAAAAGAGTTTAAAGATGTGCTGGTAGCAGTGTCGGACTGGAGCATGAAGTGCCCACCGGGGGTATGCAGTGGTAGGGGCCCATGATTAGAGGTGTGGCCAGCCACCACAGAGGTTTGGCTAACCATTATAGAGTACCTGGTCTATACTCTTTGATAATTTATATAGTAATTAATGCTAGTGCATGCATGATAATGTGCCAGATTAATGACAGCAATGTATTGTAGAGAATATGTCATAATCCTATGCAGTATAAGGTAACATATGTATAATATATAATTCAAGTGCACAGTCTAGAACCTGATTCCTAGAGGAGGAGGGGCCCCTAGGCAGTGGGGCCTACCGGTGGTTTCCCCTGTACCCTTGTGAGCCAGTCCGAGCCTGGCTGGTAGCACCATTAACAAAATTATTCAACCAGTCACTAGCTACAAGAGTAATTCCAGAGGACTGGAAAAGAACAAATATAGTCCCAGTGCACAAAGTGGAAACAAGAAAGAGACAAGCAACTACCAACCAGTGAGCCTTACATCAGTAGTAGGGAAATTGATGGAAACACTCTTAAAAGAAAGAGTTGTAGATTATCTCAAATCCAGCAATTTACAGGATCCCAAACAGCATGGATTAACTGTGGGGAGATCATGTCAAACAAATCTTATTGACTTTTTAACTGGGTGACTAAAGTACTAGATTAAGGGGAGGGGGCATAGCTATAGCTGATCTAGACTTTAGTAAAGCTTTTGACATTGTCCCGCATCGCTGACTGCTAAATAAACTTGAATGCAAGGGTTTGGACATTAAGGGGTCTATTTACTAAGCCTTGTGTGGAGATAAAGTGGACAGAGATAAAGTACCAGATAATCAGCTCCTAACTGTCATTTTTCAAACCCAGGTTGTGACATGGTAGTTAGGAGCTGATTGGCTGGTAATTTATCTCCATCCACTTTATCTTCACACAAGGCTTAGTAAATAGGCTCCTAAAATGGTTGAATGGATAAGATATTAGTTGCAGGATAGAAAACAGAGAGCTGTATTAAGTGGAGTGCATTCACAGAAGGGAAATGTTACCAGTGGAGTACCCCAGGGATCTGTACTTGGACCAGTGCTTTTTAATAACTTTAATGGTGACATTGCAAACGGTATTAAATGGAAAGTATACCTGTTTGCAAATGACACAAAGGTATGCAACAGGGTAGTCACACCAGGAGGGGTAAAGCAAATGATTGATGATCTACAGTAGGTAGACTAGAGGAATAGTGAGGAGCATGGCAATTACAGTTTAATGCCAAAAAAAGGCAAAATCATGCACTTGTGTCTCAAAAACCCAAAGGCTAAATATAGTATTAATGGTACTATATTGGAAACTACTGAGGAGGAAAGGGATCTAGGAGCCACTTCTTCAGGTGACTTAAAGGCAAGTATGCAATGTAACAAAGCAATGAGGAAGGCTAGTCAGATGCTTGGTTGCATAGGGAGAGTAATCAGCAGCAGAATGAAAGAAGTAATATTGCCACCGTATAAGTCATTGGTATGGCCTTATCTAGAATACTATGCTCAGGGTTGTAATTAGTTGTGTGCAGAGTGTGCTCCGCACATAGTGCTGCAGGGTAGGGGGCGCTGTTGGCAGCATTTGCCAATTATCAATTGTCTTATCACTTTCACTTGCAGCTTCCTCCTTTTTGAAGCCCAGCATCTCCTGAAAGCCTGTGTCTCCTACACCCATCCCTTTTGTTGCTATTAGCTGTCCTATAGCATTCATGGACTTGACTTGATAGCTCTTATTTGTGCAGTCGCACTGTCCTTTATTACATTTTGAGATGCTGATGTGCCTGGGATTCGAACCCGTTGCCTATGACATTGCAGTTGGACACTCTATTCATTGTGATATCTGCCCTTGCATAGAAAGCTAGAGAATTTCAAGCTGGAGAGTTTTAACTATTTAAAGCTTACCATGTACTTTGTGAAGGGGTGATCAGCATTATGCTTGGGCAGATCAATGTAGTGTGTGGCAGCAAGAGACTGGATATGCGGCTGCACACTGCATGGATCTGCTCGATTATCATGCTGGTTATATTTACAGGGCGCAGATAGCTTCATATACTGTAGTTAGAAATCTCCTAGTTTTTCAAGTGGCTCGATGGGAGAGGTGGTTGGCTAGGATGCAGCAGGTTGGTAGAATATTGCTGTTTTAATAGGCAATTTAGCCATTTTGATTGAAGTATCAGCACCCTCTGATTGTGTATGAATATATATATATATATATATATATATATATAGATATATATATATAGATATATAGTTTGGTATACTGGACTCCAAGGACTGAAGTAAACGTAGAAATCAATGGCCAAGGCCCATCTGACTGATTAATGTTTCAGTTTATATCAAACTTTCGTCAGAATCAAATATTAGTGATGCATGTGCTTACCTAAATAGACATCCCCCGGATCCGTGCTGCAGGTGGCCGCCGCCCGGGGTTGGGGCTTGATGACGTCATCACAGATGGCACACGTCCCATATGCTCCCCTCCCGCCGGATGTGTCACCTAGCAACCAGAGGTCTAACAAACCATTGAAAATAAACAGACATATAGTGGCACCTACTAGCAACAATTAAACAAAATCTATCCCCATTGTTACTATAAGCTGGAACAAAGAAACAATATAGTAATGTAACAACAGAGCACTATTTAGGTAAGAGAGTGCTTTTGGATGGGCTAATTGGAGTGGTATGTTTATAAATGTATAGTCCATCTGTGTGGAGTTTATCCGTATCCCCACCAAAAGATTACATAAATAATTTTCACTGTTATATATAGTTATATATCTAAATGTCCGTAGCAAATCCCTACTCACATGCAGGAAATAAAGTACCAATAAATCAAATAGTGTTGCAACAAAAAATCAGCAGAATTGATATTAGATATTAGCATATATAGATAGATATAAATAGATAAAGCAAACAGGTAAATAAAATTCCCAATGGCGCTCCAACTGATAATATGGCAGTCTAGAATCACTGAAGGTGAATCCTTAATCACCCAATAAGTATTGGAAATAGCAAAAAAGTGAATCTCTGGCGCCTTCAGCACACCACTCACACAGGAAAAAAATATATAAAAACAATACAAAATAAAAATAAAAATCCAAACCTGGAAGGTAAAGTAAGTCCATTTCTTTTTCTTTAACAAATCCGTAAATTCCTGAATTCTCTTTCTCTCTCTTATAATGGTGTCTGTCCTTATGCGCAAAACACTTTAAGTTCTTTAATCAGATTTGCTTGCAAAAAACACCCAAAAGAGAAAAATATATATAACAAAGTTCACATAGGGGGTGATTCCAAGTTGATCGCAGCAGGAATTTTGTTAGCAGTTGGGCAAAACCATGGGGTAATTCCAAGTTGATCGCAGCAGGACATTTTTTAGCAGTTGGGCAAAACCATGTGCACTGCAGGGGGGGGGCAGATATAACATTTGCAGAGTTAGATTTGGGTGGGTTATTTTGTTTCTATGCAGGGTAAATACTGGCTGCTTTATTTTTACACTGCAATTTAGATTGCAGATTGAACACACCACACCCAAATCTTTCTCTCTCTGCACGTTATATCTGCCTCCCCTGCACTGCACATGGTTTTGCCCAATTGCTAACAAACTTGAAGCTGCGATCAACTCAGAATTACCCCCACGTGCACTGCAGGTGAGGCAGATTTAACATGTGCAGAGAGAGTTAGATTTGGGTGGGGTGTGTTCAATCTGCAATCTAAATTGCAGTGTAAAAATAAAGCAGCCAGTATTTACCCTGCACAGAAACAAAATAACCCACCCAAATCTAACTCTTTCTACACATGTTATATCTGCCTCCCCTGCAGTGCACATGGGCCCTCATTCCGAGTTGTTCGCTCGGTAAAAATCTTCGCATCGCAGCGATTTTCCGCTTAATGCGCATGCGCAATGTTCGCACTGCGACTGCGCCAAGTAAATTTGCTATGCAGTTAGGAATTTTACTCACGGCTTTTTCTTCGTTCTGGCGATCGTAATGTGATTGACAGGAAATGGGTGTTACTGGGCGGAAACAGGCCGTTTTATGGGCGTGTGGGAAAAAACGCTACCGTTTCCGGAAAAAACGCAGGAGTGGCCGGAGAAACGGAGGAGTGTCTGGGCGAACGCTGGGTGTGTTTGTGACGTCAAACCAGGAACGACAAGCACTGAACTGATCGCAGATGCCGAGTAAGTCTGAAGCTACTCAGAAACTGCTACGAGGTGTGTAATCGCAATATTGCGAATACATCGTTCGCAATTTTAAGATGCTAAGATTCACTTCCAGTAGGCGGCGGCTTAGCGTGAGCAACTCTGCTAAAATCTAGAGATGAGCAGGTTCGGTTTCTTTGAATCCGAACCCGCACGAACTTCACTTTTTTTTTCACGGGTCCGAGCGACTCGGATCTTCCCGCCTTGCTCGGTTAACCCGAGCGCGCCCGAACGTCATCATGACGCTGTCGGATTCTCGCGAGACTCGGATTCTATATAAGGAGCCGCGCGTCGCCGCCATTTTCACACGTGCATTGAGATTGATAGGGAGAGGACGTGGCTGGCGTCCTCTCCATTAGAATAGATTAGAAGAGAGAGAGAGAGAGAGAGAGAGATTGTGCAGACAGAGTTTACCACAGTGACCAGTGCAGTTGTTGTTAAGTTAACTTTTATTTAATATATCCGTTCTCTGCTATATCCGTTCTCTGCCTGAAAAAAACGATACACAGCAGTCACACAGTGTGACTCAGTCTGTGTGCACTCAGCTCAGCCCAGTGTGCTGCACATCAATGTATAAAAGCTTATAATAATTGTGGGGGAGACTGGGGAGCACTGCAGGTTGTTATAGCAGGAGCCAGGAGTACATAATATTATATTAATTTAAAATTAAACAGTGCACACTTTTGCTGCAGGAGTGCCACTGCCAGTGTGACTAGTGGTGACCAGTGCCTGACCACCAGTATAGTAGTATATTGTTGTATACTATCTCTTTATCAACCAGTCTATATTAGCAGCAGACACAGTACAGTGCGGTAGTTCACGGCTGTGGCTACCTCTGTGTCGGCAGTCGGCAGGCAGTCCGTCCATCCATAATTGTATTATAATATATACCACCTAACCGTGGTTTTTTTTTCATTCTTTATACCGTCATAGTGTCATACTAGTTGTTACGAGTATACTACTATCTCTTTATCAACCAGTGTACAGTGCGGTAGTTCACGGCTGTGGCTACCTCTGTGTCGGCAGTCGGCAGGCAGTCCGTCCATCCATAATTGTATTATAATATATACCACCTAACCGTGGTTTTTTTTTCATTCTTTATACCGTCATAGTCAGTCATACTAGTTGTTACGAGTATACTACTATCTCTTTATCAACCAGTGTACAGTGCGGTAGTTCACGGCTGTGGCTACCTCTGTGTCGGCAGTCGGCAGGCAGTCCGTCCATCCATAATTGTATTATAATATATACCACCTAACCGTGGTTTTTTTTTCATTCTTTATACCGTCATAGTCAGTCATACTAGTTGTTACGAGTATACTACTATCTCTTTATCAACCAGTGTACAGTGCGGTAGTTCACGGCTGTGGCTACCTCTGTGTCGGCACTCGGCAGGCAGTCCGTCCATCCATAATTGTATTATAATATATACCACCTAACCGTGGTTTTTTTTTCATTCTTTATACCGTCATAGTGTCATACTAGTTGTTACGAGTATACTACTATCTCTTTATCAACCAGTGTACAGTGCGGTAGTTCACGGCTGTGGCTACCTCTGTGTCGGCAGTCGGCAGGCAGTCCGTCCATCCATAATTGTATTATAATATATACCACCTAACCGTGGTTTTTTTTTCATTCTTTATACCGTCATAGTGTCATACTAGTTGTTACGAGTATACTACTATCTCTTTATCAACCAGTGTACAGTGCGGTAGTTCACGGCTGTGGCTACCTCTGTGTCGGAACTCGGCAGGCAGTCCGTCCATCCATAATTGTATTACAATATATACCACCTAACCGTGGTTTTTTTTTCATTCTTTATACCGTCATAGTCAGTCATACTAGTTGTTACGAGTATACTACTATCTCTTTATCAACCAGTGTACAGTGCGGTAGTTCACGGCTGTGGCTACCTCTGTGTCGGAACTCGGCAGGCAGTCCGTCCATCCATAATTGTATTATTATAATATATACCACCTAACCGTGGTTTTTTTTTCATTCTTTATACCGTCATAGTGTCATACTAGTTGTTACGAGTATACTACTATCTCTTTATCAACCAGTGTACAGTGCGGTAGTTCACGGCTGTGGCTACCTCTGTGTCGGCAGTCGGCAGGCAGTCCGTCCATCCATAATTGTATTATAATATATACCACCTAACCGTGGTTTTTTTTTCATTCTTTATACCGTCATAGTCAGTCATACTAGTTGTTACGAGTATACTACTATCTCTTTATCAACCAGTGTACAGTGCGGTAGTTCACGGCTGTGGCTACCTCTGTGTCGGAACTCGGCAGGCAGTCCGTCCATCCATAATTGTATTACAATATATACCACCTAACCGTGGTTTTTTTTTCATTCTTTATACCGTCATAGTCAGTCATACTAGTTGTTACGAGTATACTACTATCTCTTTATCAACCAGTGTACAGTGCGGTAGTTCACGGCTGTGGCTACCTCTGTGTCGGCACTCGGCAGGCAGTCCGTCCATCCATAATTGTATTATAATATATACCACCTAACCGTGGTTTTTTTTTCATTCTTTATACCGTCATAGTGTCATACTAGTTGTTACGAGTATACTACTATCTCTTTATCAACCAGTGTACAGTGCGGTAGTTCACGGCTGTGGCTACCTCTGTGTCGGCAGTCGGCAGGCAGTCCGTCCATCCATAATTGTATTATAATATATACCACCTAACCGTGGTTTTTTTTTCATTCTTTATACCGTCATAGTGTCATACTAGTTGTTACGAGTATACTACTATCTCTTTATCAACCAGTGTACAGTGCGGTAGTTCACGGCTGTGGCTACCTCTGTGTCGGAACTCGGCAGGCAGTCCGTCCATCCATAATTGTATTACAATATATACCACCTAACCGTGGTTTTTTTTTCATTCTTTATACCGTCATAGTCAGTCATACTAGTTGTTACGAGTATACTACTATCTCTTTATCAACCAGTGTACAGTGCGGTAGTTCACGGCTGTGGCTACCTCTGTGTCGGAACTCGGCAGGCAGTCCGTCCATCCATAATTGTATTATTATAATATATACCACCTAACCGTGGTTTTTTTTTCATTCTTTATACCGTCATAGTGTCATACTAGTTGTTACGAGTATACTACTATCTCTTTATCAACCAGTGTACAGTGCGGTAGTTCACGGCTGTGGCTACCTCTGTGTCGGCAGTCGGCAGGCAGTCCGTCCATCCATAATTGTATTATAATATATACCACCTAACCGTGGTTTTTTTTTCATTCTTTATACCGTCATAGTCAGTCATACTAGTTGTTACGAGTATACTACTATCTCTTTATCAACCAGTGTACAGTGCGGTAGTTCACGGCTGTGGCTACCTCTGTGTCGGAACTCGGCAGGCAGTCCGTCCATCCATAATTGTATTACAATATATACCACCTAACCGTGGTTTTTTTTTCATTCTTTATACCGTCATAGTCAGTCATACTAGTTGTTACGAGTATACTACTATCTCTTTATCAACCAGTGTACAGTGCGGTAGTTCACGGCTGTGGCTACCTCTGTGTCGGCACTCGGCAGGCAGTCCGTCCATCCATAATTGTATTACAATATATACCACCTAACCGTGGTTTTTTTATACCACCTAACCGTGGCAGTCCGTCCATAATTGTATACTAGTATCCAATCCATCCATCTCCATTGTTTACCTGAGGTGCCTTTTAGTTCTGCCTATAAAATATGGAGAACAAAAAAGTTGAGGTTCCAAAATTAGGGAAAGATCAAGATCCACTTCCACCTCGTGCTGAAGCTGCTGCCACTAGTCATGGCCGAGACGATGAAATGCCAGCAACGTCGTCTGCCAAGGCCGATGCCCAATGTCATAGTACAGAGCATGTCAAATCCAAAACACCAAATATCAGAAAAAAAAGGACTCCAAAACCTAAAATAAAATTGTCGGAGGAGAAGCGTAAACTTGCCAATATGCCATTTACCACACGGAGTGGCAAGGAACGGCTGAGGCCCTGGCCTATGTTCATGGCTAGTGGTTCAGCTTCACATGAGGATGGAAGCACTCAGCCTCTCGCTAGAAAACTGAAAAGACTCAAGCTGGCAAAAGCACCGCAAAGAACTGTGCGTTCTTTGAAATCCCAAATCCACAAGGAGAGTCCAATTGTGTCGGTTGCGATGCCTGACCTTCCCAACACTGGACGTGAAGAGCATGCGCCTTCCACTATTTGCATGCCCCCTGCAAGTGCTGGAAGGAGCACCCGCAGTCCAGTTCCTGATAGTCAGATTGAAGATGTCAGTGTTGAAGTACACCAGGATGAGGAGGATATGGGTGTTGCTGGCGCTGGGGAGGAAATTGACCAGAAGGATTCTGATGGTGAGGTGGTTTGTTTAAGTCAGGCACCCGGGGAGACACCTGTTGTCCGTGGGAGGAATATGGCCGTTGACATGCCAGGTGAAAATACCAAAAAAATCAGCTCTTCGGTGTGGAGGTATTTCACCAGAAATGCGGACAACAGGTGTCAAGCCGTGTGTTCCCTTTGTCAAGCTGTAATAAGTAGGGGTAAGGACGTTAACCACCTCGGAACATCCTCCCTTATACGTCACCTGCAGCGCATTCATAATAAGTCAGTGACAAGTTCAAAAACTTTGGGTGACAGCGGAAGCAGTCCACTGACCAGTAAATCCCTTCCTCTTGTAACCAAGCTCACGCAAACCACCCCACCAACTCCCTCAGTGTCAATTTCCTCCTTCCCCAGGAATGCCAATAGTCCTGCAGGCCATGTCACTGGCAAGTCTGACGAGTCCTCTCCTGCCTGGGATTCCTCCGATGCATCCTTGCGTGTAACGCCTACTGCTGCTGGCGCTGCTGTTGTTGCCGCTGGGAGTCGATGGTCATCCCAGAGGGGAAGTCGTAAGCCCACTTGTACTACTTCCAGTAAGCAATTGACTGTTCAACAGTCCTTTGCGAGGAAGATGAAATATCACAGCAGTCATCCTACTGCAAAGCGGATAACTGAGTCCTTGACAACTATGTTGGTGTTAGACGTGCGTCCGGTATCCGCCGTTAGTTCACAGGGAACTAGACAATTTATTGAGGCAGTGTGCCCCTGTTACCAAATACCATCTAGGTTCCACTTCTCTAGGCAGGCGATACCGAGAATGTACACGGACGTCAGAAAAAGACTCACCAGTGTCCTAAAAAATGCAGTTGTACCCAATGTCCACTTAACCACGGACATGTGGACAAGTGGAGCAGGGCAGGGTCAGGACTATATGACTGTGACAGCCCACTGGGTAGATGTATGGACTCCCGCCGCAAGAACAGCAGCGGCGGCACCAGTAGCAGCATCTCGCAAACGCCAACTCTTTCCTAGGCAGGCTACGCTTTGTATCACCGCTTTCCAGAATACGCACACAGCTGAAAACCTCTTACGGCAACTGAGGAAGATCATCGCGGAATGGCTTACCCCAATTGGACTCTCCTGTGGATTTGTGGCATCGGACAACGCCAGCAATATTGTGTGTGCATTAAATATGGGCAAATTCCAGCACGTCCCATGTTTTGCACATACCTTGAATTTGGTGGTGCAGAATTTTTTAAAAAACGACAGGGGCGTGCAAGAGATGCTGTCGGTGGCCAGAAAAATTGCGGGACACTTTCGGCGTACAGGCACCACGTACAGAAGACTGGAGCACCACCAAAAACTACTAAACCTGCCCTGCCATCATCTGAAGCAAGAAGTGGTAACGAGGTGGAATTCAACCCTCTATATGCTTCAGAGGTTGGAGGAGCAGCAAAAGGCCATTCAAGCCTATACAATTGAGCACGATATAGGAGATGGAATGCACCTGTCTCAAGTGCAGTGGAGAATGATTTCAACGTTGTGCAAGGTTCTGATGCCCTTTGAACTTGCCACACGTGAAGTCAGTTCAGACACTGCCAGCCTGAGTCAGGTCATTCCCCTCATCAGGCTTTTGCAGAAGAAGCTGGAGGCATTGAAGAAGGAGCTAACACGGAGCGATTCCGCTAGGCATGTGGGACTTGTGGATGCAGCCCTTAATTCGCTTAACAAGGATTCACGGGTGGTCAATCTGTTGAAATCAGAGCACTACATTTTGGCCACCGTGCTCGATCCTAGATTTAAAGCCTACCTTGGATCTCTCTTTCCGGCAGACACAGGTCTGCTGGGGTTGAAAGACCTGCTGGTGACAAAATTGTCAAGTCAAGCGGAACGCGACCTGTCAACATCTCCTCCTTCACATTCTCCCGCAACTGGGGGTGCGAGGAAAAGGCTCAGAATTCCGAGCCCACCCGCTGGCGGTGATGCAGGGCAGTCTGGAGCGACTGCTGATGCTGACATCTGGTCCGGACTGAAGGACCTGACAACGATTACGGACATGTCGTCTACTGTCACTGCATATGATTCTCTCAACATTGATAGAATGGTGGAGGATTATATGAGTGACCGCATCCAAGTAGGCACGTCACACAGTCCGTACTTATACTGGCAGGAAAAAGAGGCAATTTGGAGGCCCTTGCACAAACTGGCTTTATTCTACCTAAGTTGCCCTCCCACAAGTGTGTACTCCGAAAGAGTGTTTAGTGCCGCCGCTCACCTTGTCAGCAATCGGCGTACGAGGTTACATCCAGAAAATGTGGAGAAGATGATGTTCATTAAAATGAATTATAATCAATTCCTCCGCGGAGACATTGACCAGCAGCAATTGCCTCCACAAAGTACACAGGGAGCTGAGATGGTGGATTCCAGTGGGGACGAATTGATAATCTGTGAGGAGGGGGATGTACACGGTGATATATCGGAGGGTGAAGATGAGGTGGACATCTTGCCTCTGTAGAGCCAGTTTGTGCAAGGAGAGATTAATTGCTTCTTTTTTGGGGGGGGGTCCAAACCAACCCGTCATATCAGTCACAGTCGTGTGGCAGACCCTGTCACTGAAATGATGGGTTGGTTAAAGTGTGCATGTCCTGTTTTGTTTATACAACATAAGGGTGGGTGGGAGGGCCCAAGGATAATTCCATCTTGCACCTCTTTTTTCTTTTCTTTTTCTTTGCATCATGTGCTGATTGGGGAGGGTTTTTTGGAAGGGACATCCTGCGTGACACTGCAGTGCCACTCCTAGATGGGCCCGGTGTTTGTGTCGGCCACTAGGGTCGCTAATCTTACTCACACAGCTACCTCATTGCGCCTCTTTTTTTCTTTGCGTCATGTGCTGTTTGGGGAGGGTTTTTTGGAAGGGACATCCTGCGTGACACTGCAGTGCCACTCCTAGATGGGCCCGGTGTTTGTGTCGGCCACTAGGGTCGCTAATCTTACTCACACAGTCAGCTACCTCATTGCGCCTCTTTTTTTCTTTGCGTCATGTGCTGTTTGGGGAGGGTTTTTTGGAAGGGCCATCCTGCGTGACACTGCAGTGCCACTCCTAGATGGGCCCGGTGTTTGTGTCGGCCACTAGGGTCGCTAATCTTACTCACACAGCTACCTCATTGCGCCTCTTTTTTTCTTTGCGTCATGTGCTGTTTGGGGAGGGTTTTTTGGAAGGGCCATCCTGCGTGACACTGCAGTGCCACTCCTAGATGGGCCCGGTGTTTGTGTCGGCCACTAGGGTCGCTAATCTTACTCACACAGCTACCTCATTGCGCCTCTTTTTTTCTTTGCGTCATGTGCTGTTTGGGGAGGGTTTTTTGGAAGGGACATCCTGCGTGACACTGCAGTGCCACTCCTAGATGGGCCCGGTGTTTGTGTCGGCCACTAGGGTCGCTTATCTTACTCACACAGCGACCTCGGTGCAAATTTTAGGACTAAAAATAATATTGTGAGGTGTGAGGTATTCAGAATAGACTGAAAATGAGTGTAAATTATGGTTTTTGAGGTTAATAATACTTTGGGATCAAAATGACCCCCAAATTCTATGATTTAAGCTGTTTTTTAGTGTTTTTGGAAAAAAACACCCGAATCCAAAACACACCCGAATCCGACAAAAATAATTCGGTGAGGTTTTGCCAAAACGCGTTCGAACCCAAAACACGGCCGCGGAACCGAACCCAAAACCAAAACACAAAACCCGAAAAATTTCAGGCGCTCATCTCTACTAAAATCGCCTTGCGAGCGAACAACTCGGAATGACCTCCATGGTTTTGCCCAACTGCTAACAAAATTCCTGCTGCGATCAACTTGGAATTACCCCCATAGTGCATTATCCATGGATAAAAACTGATTTATTCATATAATTCTCCATAAAAACAATACTGGACACTTTGACAGAAATGGAACCGTACCGTTTCTGGCTCCAGAAGTAAAGTTCTAGAGTTAGCATACAATGGGAGACTCCGGAAATCCTCCTTACTCCCTCCAGGGCACTCACCAGTACCAGACAACATAGGTTCTTTCTGACAGATCTGGATGCAGATAGGGATAGGGATAGCTACTAGTTTCCAACGTGTTTCGGGTCACTGCGGACCCTTCCTCAAGGCTCAACACAGCCTTGAGGAAGTCTCCCATTGTATGCTAACTTTAGAGCTCCACTTCTGGACGTGAAATGGTTCCATTTCTGTCAAAGTGTCCAATATTGTTTTTATGGAGAATGTTGACATGGTCATTATGCCAATATTGAACATGTTACCGTGTTCTTAATGTCGACCTTGACCATGCTGACAATGTTGATATAGCGACATGGTGAGAATATCAACAATGTCATTTTAGGGTCCCTAACCCTATTCCCTAAATCTAACCTCTAAACCTAACCCCAAGGCTAATGCTGGCAATCTGACATTGTCGACATTTCATATGTTGATATTCTGCCTATGTTGACATTTTCCAGGTGTCAACATTTATTATGTTAACATTTGAAACATTTTGATATCATGAATGTCGACATTCTGATTGCATTGTCACTGTCGACAATCTGATAACAAACCCTTGTGGGTGCTTGTAGCGCACAATATGAACTGATGATGTTCCTATAGTAATGTTGGTGCTCCGATCTATTAACATTAGTGATATACAGTAGATATGCAACAATAAAATACTGTATGTATGCAACAATACAGCAAATCATAAAAGGACTTCAGTTGTAGGGGAACATTTGTTGATGAACATATAGCCCTCACATACTATATGAGGGAACACAACGCCCAAAGCAAAGAGTTTGCTGCCACTGCAGCACTAGCTTTTGAGGATCTGCAAGTTAGGGCTGAATGTAAAGGGCCCCATACACTAGAACAATAATGTCCGATTTCATCCAATTTCGGGCATTCGGGCCGAAATATTGAGTGAATTCAGGCATTTTGGATGTTTTTCTGATCCGACGTGCATTCCCGTGAGGGTCGGATCGGCTCCCCTAGATCGTTAGTGCTGTACTCGTGATATGTCAGTTCCCGCAGGCATGGCTGGGATCGCATACGATATATTGCATGCAAAATGTACCAAATCATATGGAATCATATGGAACCAGTCCTGGGAAGCTCCCGGGACAGTTCAAGGGAAATCGCCTCCGACTTCAGCCTCAGACATATCGTTGTAGTATATGGGGCCCTTTAGTTGTTCCATAGAGTGTAAGTGCCATTGCAGTGTGGTTAAAGCATCCAACTCAGCACGAGCCTCATTTTACCAACACCAAATGTACCTTGTTGATGTAGGCTCTTTAACAAACCATACGGTAACTATGGAATACCATGAAGCCTAGCTATTTCCAATTCATTTCCCCCATGCCCATGTGTACCCAGTTTTGAGGATAAACACAATAAGTGTTATGACCAATGGTGCTTCTTATCCTTACCAATACATGGTGAGGCCAACAACGGTCTACGTTTTATGAAGGAAATCAGTGACCATCAATTCCCAGACTGACACACATTACTATGATTGTTTGTTTACATTTCAGTATTGCCATTATGAATTACATTTTAGTTGCTTCCGTAAATGCTGCTATATTCAATTACTTCCCATCCCTAACATAATACAATTAGTGAGCTATGTAACAGTAAGCCTTTCTTAGTTGACTTCCTGTCACTCTCAAAAAGTGATAATGAACTATTAATTGCATCAGATGATAATTTACTGGTACTCTTGAGACTACAGAGCAACTACTGAAGTACTGGATGGTGGCATAAATAATTTTGGTATTGTGCCATCCTAAAGTGTCCGGTCAGTGGAAGAACGCAAGATTAAATCACGTACTGAGTTTATATATTTGTTCTTTTTTAGTGTGCTTACTTTATATCTGCTATGTTTACCCTATAAATAACCCCAGAGATAAAATACTCTTGCATGTTCGAAGAACAATTTTGATTTTTACAAGACCAGGAAGACTCTTTTGTGTATGAGCTACATCAGCCTTCTAGGATTTGTTACTCATTATTTTTTTTATTGTGCTCAAATAATGCTTATTACCTAGAGAGTGCTGTCTTTATATTTGCTTATTTGAATAACGTTTACATGTTTACAATATCTTTTACGATTATTTTGTTTTCTAATTATTGCATAAAAACTGCAGTGTTGCATAAAATTTTCCATGTTTAATATAGAATAATGTATAGGAACGTAATAAAATTTATATAACAATGGACATATACAGTATGCAGATATTATAGATCAGGTGCAAACAAAACATTATTCGAATAGCATGGTTTATTGTAGGCAGGTGTTTTAATATATATTCCACTAGTCTTAATTATATTGATTATAGTTGTAAAACTAGCAAGAACACATATAACTGGAAAAAAAACAATTTGATAGTAACAAAGCAGCAATTATATAGCAGACATTATTGTTATGCCAGAACTCTGTCGGTCGAGAAAAGTACAGAGTTGTTTTCAGCACTGAAATATAAGATTCCGGTTCATATTTTGATTAAACAAAAAAGCGACAAAAAACAAATCAAAACTAAAAACATTTAGGCTCACAATGTCCTCATTTTTGTTTTTAATGTTAAAGTACTTACACTCACATCTACAGTATGTTTTTAACATCATTGTAAGGCAGTTACAATCCTTAATAAGAGATGAGCAGGTTTGGTTCTCCGAGAACCGAACACACGCGAACATTGAGATCCAAGCCGGGCTCTGAGCCCGGCTCAGTTTTATCTGAAAGCGAGGTAAAACATCATCATCCCGCTGTCGGATTCCCATGAGTTTTGGATTCTATATAAGTCCCCATGCATCAGCGCCATCTTCACTCTGGCATTTGAGATTGTACAGTGTACATGTGCTACTTGTCCATGCTGTGTGCTATTCTTTGAGGGGAGGCTATCTGAACTAAAGTAAGGGGCTGATGTGGTACTCTGGTGTAGACAAGGAGCTTCTTCAGGGGTGCTATGTCTATAAACTGGGGATATCTGACTGAAAGGGGCTGCTTGTTCTGTCCATCAAGGGCTGTGTAGTCCAGGGGTGCAGTTTGTGATATAAAAAATAATAATACATACTTCTGACTTATTTGTGCGACACTGTCAGTGAAGCTAAACCGCAGTATGTAAAAATATATATTTCTGACTCATTTGTGTGACACTGTAACCGCAGTGTGTGATATAAAAAATAATATATATATTTCTGACTCATTTGTGCAACACTGTTACCGATGGTGTGTGATATAAAAAAAATACATATTTTACATAGTTACATAGTTTGTGAGGTTGAAAAAAGATAATCCATCAGTCGAGTTCAACCTATTTGAGTTCTCCTACTCTGTATTATTTTCAGGAGTAATTTTATCTGTTGATGAAGTCGACCATTGTGTTGTATTTCCTAATTATATCATAACTATGGTAAGTGATCTATGCTCCATTACCCTGTATATCCTTAGCCATTTGGAATTTATCTAGGCCATTCTTAAGTATTGACTGAGTCTTCCATTACTTCTTTCTCAGGCAGGGAATTCCAAACTCGTATTGTCCTTATTGTGAAAAAACCTTTTCGCCTCTGTGTGCGGAATCTCTTCTAACCTAAGTGGGTGTCCGCGTGTTTTCTGTGCTGGTCTTAACAAAAACAGATCCCCGAAAGCTCTGTGTATTGTCCCCTTAAATATTTATAAATGTTGATCATGTCTCCTCTTAATCTCTTTTCCAATGTGAACATGTCAAGCCTTGCAAGTCTTTCCTGGTATTTCCACGTCTCCATCCCCTTAATTAGTTTGGTCGCCCGCCTCTGAACCTTTTCTATTTCCAGGATATTCTTTTTGTAGTAGGGTGCCCAAAACTGTGCGCAGTATTCCAGATAGGGCCTCACTAGGGCTTTATATAATGGGAGTATAACACTCTCATACCTTGCATCAATACCTCTCTTTATGCATGCTAGTACCTTGTTTGCCGCTATACTACATTGGGTGCTGCGGAAAAATTTGTTATCTATGTGAACACCTAAATCCTTTTCCAGTACAGAGTCCCCTAAAATCACCTAATTAAGTATGTAGGTGTTATTTTTGTTCTTGCTGCCAAGGTGCATTACCTTACACTTGTCTGTGTTAAACCTCATTCTCCATTTTGCTGCCCATGATTCCATTTTAAATAAATCATTCTATAGATTGTAAGCTTGCGAGCAGGGCCTTCCTACCTCTATGTCTGTCTGTTTTTGTCCAGTTTTGTTCTATAACTGTTGTTTTAATTGTAAAGCACAACGGAATATGCTGCGCTATATAAGAAACTGCTAATAAATAAAATAATAATAATTCTGGAGAGACTCAGCGTCTCCCTCCAAATTTACAACCTTACATAGTTTGGTATCATCTGCAAAAATTGACACCAAGCTCTCTAGACCTTCTGCTAGATCGTTAATGAAAATGTTGAACAATAGCAGTTTGAGAACAGACCCTTGTGGCACACCACTTAGAACTTCAGTCCAATTTGAAAAAGTTCAATTTACCACAATGTGCTGCTCCCTATTATCTAACCAGTTACTAACCCAAGTGCATATTGTGCTCCCTAGCCCTAGTTCATGTAACTTATAGATAAGTCTCATGTGTGGCATATTTCTGACTCATTTGTATGACACTATAACCAGTGTGTGATATAAAAAAATAATATATATATTTCTGACTCATTTGTCTGACACTGTAACTGCAGTGTGTGATATAAAAATAATATGTATATTTCCGACTCCTTTTTGTTGACACTGTCGGTGAAGCTAAACTGCAGTGTGTAATAATACATATTTTGACTCATTTGTGCAACACTGTCAGTGAAGATAAATTGTAGTGTGTAATAATATATATTTCTGACTCATTTGTGTGACACTGTAACCGCAGTGTGTTATATAAAAAAAATTATATATATATATATATATATATATATATATATATATATTCTGATTTAAATTAATATTTTGTGCTGTGTCATCCCAGTATACATCCAGGGACTGCAGCTGCTCCATCCATCTAAGGGTGTTCTGTCAGTCCACCCAAAATAAAATACATTTTTTTTATATATTGTGCTTTATCCTCCCAGTATACATCCAGGCATGCTCTGTCCATTTCAGGGTGCTGTGTTCATAGCTCATGTTCTTATGTTATAACTTATTGTCCTATTTTCATAATTATTCTTATCATAGCATTGTGATTCATTCAAATTAATATTATTAATAATAATAATTATAAATTAACAAAATTTTAATTAAATGAATATAACTAAACTCGCCACACTTGAATAGTGAACCTTCTGCATTTCAAAGATTTTCTTCAGCAACAGAAGAACTTGATCCAAAATAAATTAAAATCATGATTACAGCATCTAATATATTGTCTTTTTAAATACTTCTTTGCCTAATTCATCTTTTTGTGAACTGCAATCTTGAGCCTTGCCTTAAGCATCATTTTTTTTAAATACATTCTTTTTTTAAATATTTTGTGCTGTGTCCATCTTTCCAGTATATACATCCAAGGGCTGCTGCTGCTCCGTCCATCTAGGGGTGTTCTTTCCATCCATCAAGGGGCGTTGGCCCAGTATTGAAAAAATAAATAAAATATTTTGTGCTGTACTAAACATCCAGTGGCTGATAAGGCCTGTTCTGTGTTCTGTCCATCCATCCATCTAGGCTCCTGCCAGTATTGGAACAGACTGTCTGACATGCCTATTTAGAATTCTATGACATTTTTGAATGGTGACAGTATCATATGCAGTCACAGTAGACATGTCAGTAATAATTGTATGCAGTTCCTTCAGTCCAGATCAAATGTCAAGAGTTTTTGCTGAATGATCTGTATCACTGCCACTAGGTCTCGACATTTTCCAGGCTCATGACAAAAAAGTTTGTAATTTGTTTTTGTGTGATTAGATGGGCCAAGTACTGTAGTACTTAACTGCTGTCAAATTATTTTTAAGCTAATCCTTTATTTCTTTCTTTTACAGTAATTCAGGAATTTCAGGAATTTTTAAATGGAGAATGTTCGCTATTTGAGTGTGTAGAGTTTAGTTGCCTCAGCCAGCTTTACACACAGTATGTACCATGTAAACATATGTATTTGACTAATAAACACAACTAATTTTTGCATTAATTAAATACTGTATATTTCCTTTCCACTTTATTGCAGACATCCTGGACAAATGACAAAACCTGCAAGATCCGACATGTAGATGATGGCGTTTTGGTTTTTATTTGGAATTGGAGTCTGGTGCGAAAACTCAAGCCGTCACGTACATCTCTAGACCATCCTCCCTCTTAAATTTGCTTTGGAGTAAAAATAATATTAAATTTGCTATAATCAATCCTTCAATCTAATTATTTATTTATGAAAGCTTTCTCTGCTAAACCTGCACATTCCACATTAACTTCACGTGGAATTACGCTGTCCCTGCCACTATATATATATATATACATATATATATATATATATGTGTGTGTGTGTGTGCGCGCAGCACTTCCATCAGAAGTTGTAGGAGTGAGACAGTCATAAAAGGCAGGGCCCCCCTTCCACTCCCCCTGACGCCCCCACAACTATCCATTCTGGGTGCTTTTAGCTGCTCCTGGAACAAGGCTGCAGAACAGCAGGTGGCACACCTAGGCACAGCTGTTGTTGTCCGGGACCACAGCAGCAGCACAGGGAAGGAGTCCAGAGCAGGCAGCCATAGAAGGACAGAATCATCAGTATTTCAAATTTGGAGCAGGCCATGAGTCAAGTGGAACTCATAGACCGGCAGCCAATCAGTAGCTGCTACTGCAAATTCAAAATTCCACCAGCAAAGCTCCAATCCACAACTCTGCCATGTGGGCCCCCTCACTGGCAGCTATGTGTGTGTGTGTGCATGAGTGTTTTTGTGTGATATACTGTGTTATACTGTACTAGCTGTCTACGCATGGGAGTTTCTGATTTTCATGCTTGTATATAAATGAGTGTTAAAAATTTGGTAAATCTATATCAATGATGGGATCTTTGGATACTGGCGCCCAAGATGGCTGCCTCTCCTTTTGTATGCTCCTGATCATCTCCATAAAACAGCTTAAATTCACCACAACTGACCTATGAATCATCATAAATATCCAAGGACTTACCTTTAACTTGTACTACTCTACGCGGACATCTCATCAAAACCAACGGATTGCATTCCTGCGCTGAGATACACACTGGATTGAATCCTGGACTGAATCCTCTGCATACCTCCACTGAGAAATCCTTCAGTTTAGCAGCTGCTGTACTCTGCATTGGACATTACCCAGATAAGGTACTGTGGATTACAACCTATCTTTGGCTACATCCAGCCCCTCACTTAGACATCATCCACCTCTGTTCTCTGAGCAACAAATAACTGACTTATTGCATTAATCTACTAATATCAGTATATTCAGGCTCTGAATTGCTGAAGGCTCACTGTTTCAACTCAGGATCCATTTCCCAGGACATGTTATCACTACCCCCCACACAAGAAATCTACATCAAAGGCCTCTCACACTGAGACTTTTCACACCTACACAGTAGGAACTGGCTTCTAACACCTTTCCAAAGTCTGCCTATCCTAGGATAATTGACTAAATCAGCAGTTATTTTATTTATCACTTGCTTCAAATATACCCAATAGGTTATAGCAATAACTTTGTTCATAAACCCATTATAATTTTGGATCACATACCGAATTGGGGGAAAACAAAACACAAAAAGGAAAAAAAAAAAAACCCACTGCTTTCTCTCCCTCTCTCATCATCATCATATGCAGCTCAAACTTATAGTAATCTGTCATTGATGTCCAAATGTATACGTATTGCTCCAGCTTCATTCTTTCACTCCGCCCACCACGTTCTGCAGTTCCTATCACACCATCACAGGCTTCTATTCTCCAATCCCTTGGCATTTTAAAAAGAAAACACAGGCGCATTCGTGGGAAGCGAGCAGGCCGGAAATGTATTTCCCCCGGTAACCATCTACGTCCTTTGCCCACCTGCTCACCCCCATACTCAAAGAACAATCAAATAGAAGTGATACCCAAAAGACGGCCCTATGTTTGGAAGGACAAAACGGTCAACTCTTGCTTTGTGACCCCCATACCCAGAGCTCCTGCAATTAACATAAAGAAAACTGAAGGCCCTCTGGTATGCCCAATCAGGTCAGTTCTTTGTAATGCCAGATCTATAAGAAACAAGACTGCAACAATTGCTGACCTTATTGAATCTGCAGATCTAGCCTGTATTACAGAGACCTGGCTAGATGAAAATGCAGCACCTATATTGGAGGCTGCAGTACCAACAAACTACTCGGTCATCCACAACCCAAGACTGGACCGCAGGGGTGGCGGGGTGGCTATCTGCTTCAAAAAAGAACTTAAACTTAGGGTCCACCCTATTGAAATTACTCGCTCATTCGAGTGCATTGCTGCCCGGAGTTCGACAGGATTAGGTTTCAGAGTACTTCTCATTTACCGTCCACCTGGAGATGGAAAGATATTTCTACAAGAAATTGCAGACACTGTTGCTGGCCTGGTTCTGGAACATCAAAGATGGCTCATCCTCGGGGATTTCAATGCATGGGTGGATGATGAGCTCTCACGCCTTGGCCAAGACCTCCTGTGCACAATGAATGGTCTGGGCTTCACACAGGTCATTCCCTCTGCCACACATAAAAGTGGTCATACTCTTGATCTTGTCTTTCAGATTGGATTAGAAGTCACTGACCTAAAAATAAACCCAGTCATCTGGTCAGACCACTACTCCCTCTGGTTCTCAGTTGCAACCCCTCAAATAAGATCTCTGCCCGTGGAGTTGACCAGGTATCGTCCAAGGAGGGGTATGACTCCCCAGGCTCTTGCAGCAAATCTGGATCTCTCTGCTATACTGGGTGCCTGTGAAGATCCCTGTTCCCTAGTCCGTTATTATAATAGGGATGTTATGGCTGCAATTGATATTATCGCCCCTGTGCGTATAAGACCTCGCAAACCACAACGTCAAGCTCCATGGTTCGACAACAGTGTTAGTGAGCTCAAGAAAAGGGGGCGTAGACTGGAAAGACGATGGAGGAAGACTAACCTAGTGGATGACAAAATAAAACTAATAAAGCATAACGAAGAATATCAATCGACAATCACTCGTAAGAAATCACAGTTCCTGTCAAATGAGATCACAGCAGCAAACAATAGGCCAGCTCAACTTTTCCGCACAGTGGAGATGCTTTGCAAGCCAGCATGCCTGCAGACTGATGAGACCCTTTCCCAGGCAAGATGCAACGAGTTTGCAAACTTCTTTGCAGATAAAATATCCACCATCCGGGCTGGAATCTCCACAGTGCCATCAAAGGAGTGCCAAACTACAAAGCCTGCCAATATAAGCTACCTGCCTTCATGGACCAGCTTTGACCCAGTGGATGTAAAGGACACTGCTGAAATTGCTCGGATTTTGCGTCCCACCACCTGTGGTCTGGACCCAGCCTCAACAAAGCTTCTAATAGGTTGTATGGATATAATTGGTCCTGTCTTTGCAAAAATTGTTCAATGCTCTTTGCAGACAGGCATTTTTCCTGGACCCCTAAAGGAAGCAATTGTTAGACCGCTTCTTAAAAAACCTAATTTAGATCCCGACTGCATGACCAACTACAGACCGGTATCAAACCTTCCTTTCCTAGGAAAGGTTATTGAGAAAGTGGTGGCAAATCAACTGGAAACCCGCCTGACAACCCATGATATTTATGATCCATTTCAATCAGGATTCAGGAGAAGACATAGCACTGAAACAGCCCTGGTGTGTGTGTTAAATGATCTTCTGATGGCAAAAGACAGAGGTGACTGTTCAATATTAATCCTTCTGGATCTCTCGGCAGCATTTGATACCGTGGACCATGGGCTTCTGATTGAGCGACTGATACATTTCTGTGGTTTGGATGGCACAGTCCTAAGCTGGTTCAAATCATTTCTCACAGGCAGGTCACAGAGAGTATCATCTGGATTATACTCATCACCACCAGTGCCATTGCCATGTGGTGTCCCACAAGGTTCTATACTATCCCCCATGCTTTTTGCAGTATACATGCTCCCATTGGGCGAAATAATCAGGCGCCATGGCCTGGTCTACCACTGCTATGCAGATGATACACAATTGTACTTGTCCTTTGCTCCGGGCACTGATAACCCAATAGCAACCCTAAATGGCTGTCTAGCTGAACTACAGGAGTGGATGAGCGCCAGCTGGCTACGACTGAACCCGGATAAAACAGAGGTCCTTATAATACGACCGCAACATCAAAGGACAGGACTGCAGCATAGCCAACCAACTGGACTTACACTCGGGGATTCAGAATTACAGACCAGTGATCGTGTGCGGAATCTTGGCGTTGTCCTGGATGGTGGCTTGACACTTAAACATCAGATATCAGCCACAATCAAATCCTCATTCTTTCACCTGAGGAACATAGCCAGAATCAAGCACTTAATTCCCTCAGATGATCTGCCAAAAGTCATACATGCATTTGTATCATCTCGATTAGACTACTGTAATGCCCTCTACCTTGGTCTACCAGCAAAAGAATTGCAACGCTTACAGCTGGTGCAAAACACAGCTGCCAGGCTGTTAACCAACCAGCCCCGTTCTAGCCACATAACACCCATCCTCTACTCCCTTCACTGGCTGCCTGTAAGATGGCGAATCATCTTCAAGATTGGCTTACTGAGTTTCAAAGCATTACATGACCAAGGCCCAAGGTACCTGAAACAGCTTCTGACCCCATACTGCCCCACTCGATTACTGCGATCTGTAGATGAAGGACTTTTAGCTGTACCTAGAATCTACCGTAATTCATCTGGGGGTCGAGCTTTTAGTCATGCGGCTCCGACTCTATGGAACTCACTTCCCCGCACAGTGCGAGAGGCCCCAACTATAGAATCCTTCAAAAGTAGACTCAAGACTTTCCTGTTTACTCAAGCATTTCCATAGTGTCCCTTTTAGTATCTTCGTGCTTCTGTATTTTATGAAAATGTACTTCATTATTTTCTGTATTATATCATGCTATATATCTGTTAAGCGCCTTGAGTCCTATTGGAGAAAGAGCGCTATATAAATAAAATTATTATTATTATTATTATTAATGCAAATTTGAGACATCTTAATATCAATACATGGTTCTTGGCAATACCCTAGGAGCACACGTAGCAGGTACGGTAAACCGTGACAAGACCATTTTTGTAGTTTATTAAATTCTACACACTGGAAATGCAATTCGTATTTTGATCTGATTGTCCATTTGGGCGTTATCGTTAACACAACGCAAGCCATGCATCGGTAATGATGTCATTATGTCAACCGCCTTTTCATCCCCTTAGGGGAGGTTTATTAACATTCTAATTACGTAGTTTTCCTATTTCCCACCTGCATAATACCTATGTTATTTCGGGAAGTAAGAGAATTAGTGATGAGTCAGTGAGTGAGTGAGAGTCAGGGATTCACATTTTTGTAGTTTATTAAATTCTACATACTGGAGGTGCAATCAAAATGTTGATCCGAATGTCCATTTGGGCATTATCGTTCACGCAATGCAAGCCACGCATCGGGGTTAGAACCAGCCATTACTCAGTGCGACGCCAGCTTCCACGGGTCAGTGATGCTGTCAGATGTCAGCTACGGTGCCGACTGGTGGCCACGATACATGTTGTTGTTGTTCTATCTCAGAGGGGATGCAATCAATTTGCCGGTTGTCAGGATCCTGGTGGTCAGGATACCAATGCCGGAATCCCTATAGCCTGAATCAGGGGCTGACTGGGCAGGGGGGCAGGGTGCCTTCTGCCACCCAGACCAGTGAAATTCAATTGTTCCAGGGCTACCCCTGCCTGTAATCCCAACACGCAGGGTCTTTTCTCACTCGTGGGTATCCACGACCCCATAGAGTGAGAATAGAACCTGTGGCGAGCATAGCGAGCCATTGAGCACTCAAGGGAACTCGTACCCCTCGCCCTGCTGCCGGAATTCTGGCGGCCGTGATGCCGCTGTTGGGATCTTGACAGCTGGCATCCCACCCACTGGGAAATAGTATGCATTCCGTCTCAGAGTTTACAGTAGTGGAATGCATGAAGTATACAGGACTCTGGGCACTCATGTCACAGAGTCAGCTGATCACAGTAACGTCCAATGGGGACCCTGGAATTGCTCAGCTGATTACTCTCACTAATAGCAGACTGTCTCAGGATATGTAAGTGGGATCCTGGGAACAGGAAGGTGCCTGAACAACATCCTCCTTTAGTGCATGCTGCTGTGTGTTGCTGCTCCAGGTTCCAGGCTCCACTCTGTGACTCCACTTGTTCACCAGAGTATTTCAACATTGATCCAACACTGATTGCTATTTCAAGTGTCTTCTAGTTCTTTAGTGTCTCAAGTGTCATTGGTTATTTCATCGATTACCATCGATTGCTATTTCAAGTGTCTTCTAGTACTACAGTGTCTCAAGTACCAAGTGCCATTGGTTATTTAATTGATTATCATCGATTGCTATTTCAAGTGTTTTCTAGTTCTTCAGTGTCTCAAGTACTGAGTGCTGTCAGTTAACTTAGATTGCTTCTTTAAGTGTCTTCTAGTTCTACAGTATCTTTAGTACTGAATGCTGTCGGTCACCATTGATTGTTTCTTAAGATATCAAGTACTCTCAGTCACCATCAATTGTTTCTTAAAGTTTCCTCTAGTTCTCTTAGAATTAAGGGAATGGAGATGCTGGAATACGAGGAAAGGCTTGCAAGGCTAGGCATGTTTACACTGTAAAAGAGGAGACTAAGAGGGGACATGATCAACATCTACAAATATATAAGGGGACAATACGCAGAGCTTGCGCGGGACCTGTTTTTTATAACATCAGCTCAGAGGACACGTGGGCACTTGCTTAGGTTAGAGGAAAGGAGATTCCGCACAATGCAGTGAAAAGGTTTTTTCACAATAAGGACAATACGTGTTTGGAATTCCCTGCCTGAGGAAGTAGTAATGGCGGACTCAGTCAACACCTTTAAGAATGGGTTAGATAGATTCCTAATTGATAAGGATATTCAGGGTTATGGTACTTAGTCACGCACTATAGTTATTAAATCACAACGGCTGTCATTAAAACAAAACGGCAGACATCAGCATGAGGCAAAATTAGTCCAAAAAGAAAACTGCATAGGAGACCACAAATAGGTTGAACTCGATGGACAAATTGTCTTTTTTCAACCTCAGATACCATGTTACTAGTTCATCAAGGACTTATTCATATACCATAGACTATCATTTGTTATTTATCTTCTGACTCCTCTGCTATTACCGATTACCTGACCAGGGACCCTGCCTATGTGGAGCTGCAAAACCCAAATCCCTATTGGAATGGTCACTGGTGAAAACTTTCTGGTGGGTTAGACTCTGCGCCTCTGGTCAGGTCTCGTCAACATCCGGTACTAGCAGTTCATGAGGGGATCATACGTATATTCGACCCTCTCATCTATTGTGGTAATGAAACTCAGTAACCCCCTCTCACAAATCACCAGCTGAGTTCACAGGGACCTCGGACATTACAGGGAGGTTTATTAAAATTCTAATTATGTAGTTTTAATATTTCCCACCTGAAGAATACCTATGTTAAATTTCAGCTTCCTCACATATCAGGAAGTAAGAGAATTAGTGATGAGTCAGTCAGTCAGTCAGTCAGTCAGTCAGTCAGTCAGTCAGTGAGTGAGGGCTTTTGCATTTATATATATAGATATGTGTCTGTGTGTTATATAAAATATATGTGTGTGTGTGTGTGTGTCTCTTTCTGTCTTCCTTACTGGATCTATGGTATATGAGAAAAAAGGCACTCACCATATCCTTCAAGTGAGAAAAATGTACTTTTAATTATATACCACCAATATCAAACAACAGACAGTAGCCAGGGTTTCAGTTTCTTGGTGAACAGTGCAACAGTAACCACTGACCATGAAAGTGAACACAAGTTGGCATTAAACATAGGCTGCTATAGAATTATTTATATACTAGTTACCAGCCCACCAAAATGACAAGACAACATTACAGTAATGTTAGTGCCAAAGAATGTGGATGCCCGAACGGAGTAACACTTTAATTGCTCCATCGGGTGCAACCTAGGGGCTACTGGTGTGCAAAACACTTAAATTTCCCCCCTAGAGGCGAGGAACAGCGTTAGACTTTTATTATATAGGATATGCCTCTTTGTTTTATTTTGGTCTGCTCACTTGGGTTTGTTTATATCATGAGAGTTATCCAACCAATGAAAATACTCCCCTTGGAACACAAACAGGGCTGCACAGCACAGCTTGCTGTTGATAGGCTAATACTGCAAGATGTGACTACAGTGGGTCACATGACCAGGAAGTCTATCAAAGAAACAGGTTGTGCTCCAAAGCTCCATCTGAATGGCTTGTTCAGGATCATGTGACCAGTGTAGATCACATGATCCGGATACTAAGCACTTGATCATTTAATTATAAATGATTTTAAGATTATTTAAAGTGTTATTTTATAGTCATAACTGTAATAAACATTGGGACAAAATAAGATTGCCATAATAGCAATTTAAAGGATATTTTGATGGACAATTTGTTAGTCATAGCACAATCAAATACAGGTGCCACACATGTCCTTATTATCAAGCAGGTACTGTATATAAAGGGATCTCTGGCCACAGACAGTTATGCTCCTGAGGAAGTTGGTTACCATGGTCCAGGGAAACACGCTGAACTTGTATCAGGACTCCTGTAACTCCCTTGTACTTCTGTTTGGACCTGGTGGATACTCCTTCAGTCCATTCATCTGCAAATGTGGTTGCTAATGGGACTATGGGGGTCATTCCGAGTTGATCGCTAGCTGCATTAGTTCACTGTGCAGCGATGATGCAAAAAAAATAGCGCTTATGCGCATGCGTATGTGACGCAATGCGCACGTGTGACGTACTATTACAACAGCCAATGTAGTTTCACACAGGGTCTAGCGAAGCTTTTCAGTCGCACTGCTGACCGCAGAGTGATAGTCATGAAGTGGGCGTTTCTGGGTGGCAACTGACCATTTTCAGGGAGTGTTCGTAAAAACGCAGGCGTGCCAGGAAAAATGCAGGCGTGGCTGGGTGAACGCAGGGCGTGTTCGTGACATCAAAACAGGAACTGAATAGTCTGAAGTTATCACAAGCGCTGAGTAGGTTTTGAGCTACTCAGAAACTGCACAAAAAAAACTTTGTAGCCGCTCTGCGATCCTTTCGTTCGCACTTCTGCTAAGCGAAAATACACTCCCAGTGGGCGGCGGCATAGCGTTTGCACGGCTGCTAAAAACTGCTAGCGAGCGATCAACTCAGAATGACCACCTATTTCACAAGATTCACATACTGGTAATACATTGCTGCTAAAATAGGATCCCTTATGGAGACAAAGGAGATGTCCTAATTTAAACACTGACTAATAGAGCAGTCAGTCTGATATTGCATGACCCTAATATACCAATACACCTGTGTCCTAGCTAGTAGTTACTTTTCATTCCTTGTGATTTTATTTTTATTGTGTATTTTCTTTACCATACAGTATACCTACCATCATATATATATATTGTATATACTAACTCTGGTTTCACTACTTCTTGTTCTTTTAATATTTGTAGGGGCTGACATCCCCTTTATTAGCTGCATTGTAATAGTGCACTAGATCTTAATTTTTTCATTACTGGTTGTTGTGACTATTGATCTTGGCTCCTTAACTTTGCAGACCTACCCATTTCTAGATAAAAGAATCTCTGATGAAACATTTTATCAATGTAGCAAAACATACCGTTATGGTAAGAACTTACCGTTGATAACTGAATTTCTCCTATGTCCACAAGTATCCACAGGATAACATTGGGATATGCCGGAGCGACAGCAGAAATGGCACCAAATAGTCACGAGCTTTCTGGCCTCCTTGGATGCAACGGGCTCCTACATGTAATCCCGCCCACCGACTCAGTCAAATCAGTTGTTTTCACAGCAATTAGGCAGGAGTATCATGTAGAACCCTATTCAGGCGATATGAACACACATGCACACCCTTCCATACAAGAGGGAAGAGGTTTAGTGATTGTAAAGATCCTCAAATCAGGTGCATCAGGGTGGGATCCCTGTGGATACCTGTGGACATAGGAGAAATTCCGTTATCAACGGTAAGTTCTTACCATAACGGTATATTTCTCCGGCTGGGTCCACAGGATAACATTGGGATTCCCAAAGCCATTATTAGTGGTGGGGACGCTCCTGATTAGGCAGGAGAACCTTTCGCCCAAATTCCGTGTCATGAGAGGCAAAAGTATCCAAGGCATAATGTCTAATGAATGTGTTAATGGAAGACCATGTGGCTGCCTTACAAATCTGTTCTGCTGAAGCACCATGTTGGGCTGCCCATGAAGGACCTACCCTATGTGTAGAGTGCGCAGAAACATTAGCCGGAGCAGGGAGATCAGCACGAGAATATGCTTCTGAAATCGTCATTCGAAGCCATCTTGCTAGCGTCTGTTTAGTAGCAGGTCATCCTCTTTTGTGAAATCTGTAGAGAATGAAGAGAGAATCTGTCTTTCTGATGGCACTAGTACGATCTACGTAAATTCTTAATGCACGGACTACGTCCAACGACGCTTCTCCCGCAGAAAGTCCCGATACCTGAAAAGCCGGGACTACAATTTCTTTGTTCAGGTGAAACTTTGAAACCACTTTCGGAAGATAACCAGATTTAGTTCTGAGAACTGCTTTATCTGGATAAAAGATCAGAAAAGGAGACTTACATGACAGTGCTCCTAAATCTGACTCTCTTCTAGCTGACGCCATCACCAGTAGAAAGGGAACATTAGCCATCAACCATTTAAGATCTGCTCTCTTAAGTGGTTCAAGCGGAGCCCCCTGAAGGATTTTAAGAACCAGATTTAAATCCCAGGGTACTGCAGGAGGAACAAACGGTGGTTGAATGTGCAACATTCCCTGAAAAAACGTATTCACATCCTGTAGGTTAGCAAACTTTTTCTGAAACCATACAGTTAATGCTGTAACTTGAACTCTCAAGGAAGCCATCTTTAAACCCTTATCTATTCCTGCTTGGAGGAAATCCAAAATCCTGGATACTTTAAAAGATCTTGGATTCATACCTCCTTGGCTACACCACTGAATATAGGCCTGCCATATTCGATAATAAATACGAGCTGAAGAAGGCTTTCTAAGCATGGTTTGAATTGCCTGTTGTGAAAATCTTCTTGATTTTAGGATAGATGTTTCAACAGCCACGCCGTCAAAGACAGCCGATCCAGGTGGCTGTGATAACAAGTCCCCTGCATTCATAGATCTGGACGTTGAGGAAGCAGAACTGGAGCTTCCACGGACATCCTTAGTAGATCTATATACCAATGCCTTCTGGGCCAGGCTGGAGCTATTAGAATTATGGCTCCCTTTGCTTGCTTTATTTTCCTCACCACCCTGGGTAACAGGGAGATTGGAGGAAACAGATATGCCAGATGAAATTCCCATTTCACTGACAGAGCGTCTACAAGGATCGCCCCGGGATCCTTTGTTCTCGACCCGTATGCCGGAACTTTGTTGTTCAAACAGGATGCCATGAAATCTATCTCTGGCAGACCCCATCTGTTTACTAGAGTTTGGAATACTTCCGGGTGTAATGCCCATTCTATCTCCTGAATGGTATGTCGACTGAGAAAGTCCGCTTCCCAGTTCAGCACTCCTGACACAAACACTGCGGACAACGCCGGAAGATGGAGTTCCGCCCATCTTAGTATGTGATCTACTTTTACCATCAGTATTTTGCTGTGAGTTCCTCCCTGATGGTTGAGGTACGCTACTGCTGTTGCATTGTCTGAACGGATCTGGACTGGTCTTCCCTGCAGAATGTCCTTTGCCTGAACCAGAGCCATATATATGGCTCTTATTTCCAACAGATTTATTGGCAGGCAACTTTCCCTTGTGAAATGCAAGATAAAAGAAAAAGAAATACCCGAAGGTATTGCTATTCCCAGGCGCTAGATGGGTGGTTCACCACAGCAGCTAAACAAGAAATGGGGTTGGTCAGACCCCCAAACAATATAAGCAAACAAAGAAGTACAGCGCCTAATGGTCACAAATGCAAACTTGGTCACATGAAAACATTTATCATTTTATTAAAACATATAATTTAAGTATATTAAAAAGTAATTGAATAAAGTGCACATAAGTGGCAGCTGCCACATGAAATCTGATTTAGATCTGATTTCATGTGGCAGCTGCCACTTATGTGCACTTTATTCAATTACTTTTTAATATACTTAAATTATATGTTTTAATAAAATGATAAATGTTTTCATGTGACCAAGTTTGCATTTGTGACCATTAGGCGCTGTACTTCTTTGTTAACTTTCCCTTGTGGTCCATTTTCCCTGGAACCAAAGATTTTTGAACACTGATCCCCAGCCTTGAAGACTGGCATCTGCTGTCAGTACTTGCCAATCTGCTATCCAAAAGGGTCTCCCCTTGTCTAGATGGTCCGTCTGTAGCCATCAGGCTAGTGACCTTTTTACGCTTACTGGAAGCTTTATCATCTGTCTTTTTATTGTCTGATGTTTTCCATTCCATCTGGTTAGAATGAGGTGCTGTAGGGGTCTGGAGTGGAATTGTGTATATTCCAATGTTGACACCATCAGACCCATCACTCACATTGCTGCATGGACTGATACTGTCTGACGGTGCAACAATTTCTGAGTCATTACTTGCACCTTGGATATCTTCCTCCCCTCTAAGATAATCCTTTGTAGACTTGAATCCAATATGGCTCCCAAGTGAACATCCATTGGGATGGACTCAGAGACGACTTTTCCCAATTTATGAACCATCCGTGTCTTTGTAGACAAGCTATTGTCTGTTGGAGATGGTCCAAGATTAACTCCTGGGATTGAGCCAGGATTAAAAGATCATCGAGGTATGGAAAAATTCTTATCCCCTGCCTGCGGAGATAAGCTGCCATAACCACCATTATTTTGGTAACTACCCTGGGGGCTGTCGCTAGCCCAAAGGGCAAAGCCTGGAACTGAAAATGTTGCTGGAGGATGGCAAACCTGAGGTAACACTGATGGGACCATGCTATGGGCACATGCAGGTAAGCATCCTGTACATCCAGAGATACCATATAATCTCCTGGTTCCATGGCCAAGACTATGGAGCACAACGTCTCCATGTGAATTTTGGAACCCAAATGTATTCGTTCAACCTCTTGAGATTGAGAATTGGTTGGAATGATCCATTTGGCTTATGAATAAAAAATAGGTTTGAGTAAAACCCCCGACCCCTTTGTGTCAGGGGCACCGGGATAATTACCCCAGACTGAAGCAATTTCTGAACTGCTTCTTGCAGAGCTCTGGTCTTCGACTATACGAGATGGGCTGGTGCAAAAAATCCTTTGAGGAGGCTGTTTCTTGAAAGGGAAATCATAACCGAAAGATAGTACCTTCTGTACCCAAGCATCTGTCATCGACTGGTGCCATATGTGTGCAAAGTGAAGGAGTCGGCCCCCAACCCTGGAATCCTCCAGGCGGAGGCCCGCACCTTCAAACTGATGGCTTCTGCTCTGGATTGGAAGCTGGCCGTCTATTGGCCCATTGCTTCCTACCCCTAGCTGATTTATTGTTCTGGGGTTGGTTAGCATCAACCTTTCCCTTTGATTTACCTTGCCATCGAAATGGCTGAAATTTTGACCCCCTCGGTTTAGGGTTATAACTAGCTGGATACCTGACCTTTTTGGATTCAGCTTCCGATTCCAAAATATCTGTCAATTGCTGTCCGAACAGAATATTACCAGCAAAAGGCAATGCTTCAAGAGCTTTCTTGGATTCTGCATCCACTTTCCAAGTACGTATCCAAATTGCTCTACGAGCGGCTACCATTAAGGCTGATGCTTTAGAAGCAATCGTACCCATATCAATTGCTGCTTCCTCCAAATATTGCGCAGCTTGTTTTATATAGCCTAGATGAGACTCCTGCTCCCGGGTAGGTGCGGAGAGGCCATTCTCTAGTTCCTCCACCCATTCTACCATTGCTTTTGCTATTCAGGCTGAAGCCATAGCTGGTCTTACAACAGCCCCTGAGAGAGAATTTTTTTTTTCAAGAAACCATCTACTCTTCTATCTGTGACATCATTCAGTGAGGTAGATGGCAATGGTAAAACCGATTTACGCACAAGTCGTACAACATGTGCATCTACTTTAGGAGGAACTTCTCTTTTTGTACAGTCCCCAGCTGGAAAAGGATAGTAAGAATCCCATTTTTTCGGAATCTTATACTTCTTGTTGGTAGTAGCCCAAGGTCCTTCCATAATTTCCATCAGATCCTCTGACTCTGGAAACTCAGTCCTAACCGTTTTTGGACGTTTAAACACAGGTGCTTTAGATTTTGACACTGCTTTGGCTGGTTCCTCCAGACACAGAATAGCCTTCATGGCCTCAATAAGCTCAGCTATCTCCTCTGTGCTGAAACCCTCCGACTGATCATCATATGGGGTATTTGAATACACTGTATCCTCATCTGTTGTATCATCTTGTGTAGTCTGTAACATGGACGTATCTACCCTGGTATTAATAGCCTGGCTACTTGTAGAGGCTGATGGCATCAAACCATACAAAGGGAGCTGCATGTATGGGTTAATAGTGTAACCTATTCCTGGGGGTGGAACTGCCGGTGTTAATCTGTCCGCTATTGTAGACAAGGTCTGTGTGAACACACCCCATGGTGGCTCTACTTGTTGCTGAACCAGAGCCTGCTTTTTAGTTTGCTTATACGCAAAACAGTTTGTACATAACCCCTCATAAGTAAGATACTGGGCTATTCCATCCAAAAACCCTATTTTACAAGATAAGCATGTTAAGGGTGTAGGTGCCCCTGATAAAGTATCCTCATCACTTTTGCCACTCACAGACATGGTAAATAATCCGTTTTTACAAATATTACACTCTCTGTTACTGAAAATTACTTATATAGATATAGAAGTGATATCAATCTGACCACAATCCGTGCACCTGAATTGAGGTTCAGAAACAATACTTGACAAACATAAAAAAGTCATCAATCACACTAGCAGTCAGTCACATGTTAATTATTAGACATTGCCATATGAGTATATAATGAACCTCAAAATACTTCTCCAGTATGTAGGAGTACAATTACTGCACTTCTGTTTTTAAACAGCTATTACCACAAGTTTTTCAGACATGTTATGCAGAATACAACAGTACTGTACAGGTCTCATATGCATTGTGTACCAAAATTAACTATTCATACTAACAAGTAGATAGAATTTTAGTACTGTATAACCCTTACTCAGTAGAGTGGGATACAGGGAGACTCACCCACTTCCAGGATCGATCTTTACGTATAATAGATGCTGAGTGGATTCAGACGCTACTAGTGTACACTGCCGCTCCGGTAACTGATAGGAGACACAGACACTCAATAACGGACTCAGACGCTCAGTGAACGATGAGTGTATGGAGACGCTCCTGTCTGCGACCCGGTCCCGGCGGCAACTGTAGTGTACACAACCGCAGCGGCCTAAGCTGCGACCGAGTACCCTCGTGGTAGCGCCTGAGATGGAAGTGAGGTCATCAGTTCATGGACGGGAGACGCACGGAAACTGGTCATGAACTGGGGGGAGGGGCGACCAGGAGAGCGTCTGACTCCCCCTGCTAACATAAACTCCAGGGATCGCAGCCTCAACCTAGTCCTGGCACCTATGATCCCTAAAGCATAGCGCTGGAGCACTTAACAGTGGCGGCGCATCAGCCACTGTTTGTAGTCTCCTCCAATACAGTTCGGCTGTGTTCGAATTCCCCTAGTAAATGGAACCGATGCCTTACCGTCTCCCCATGCTCCGGCCACAGCCTGGTAACGTCTGCTGGACCTGCTAGAACATCCGACACAGACACCCGTCGAGACAGCACTAATACCCGGGGGTAAGCATTGTTGCGACCCGGTGGAGAGTTGTTGGAGCGACTCTTTCCAGCATGCGTTTAAGATGCTATTAAGAAAGATCACTCAAAACATAGTAAGACTATAAAAATAAAATAATAAAAGCTTAGGGCTGCCTTAACAGCAGCCCTGTGACCATGGTCCGGCACCTGCCGCACCAAACAAAAAACTGATTTGACTGAGTCGGTGGGCGGAATTATATGGAGGAGCCCGATGCATCCTGGGAGGCCAGAAAGCTCGTGACTATTTGGTGCCATTTCCGCTGTCGCTCCGGCATATCCCAATGTTATCCTGTTGATAACCTGTGGACCCAGCCGGAGAAAGCTGTGTTTCCATTTTACTGGAAAGCCCAACACAGCCCTCAGATATCTGTATGGTTTCAAAGAATAGATATGTACAAGGATATGGAGGACATATCAATATCCAGCCAGGTTAAACAGACCTGCAGATATAATAATAATAATAATAATAATAATAATTTTATTTATATAGCGCTCTTTCTCCAATAGGACTCAAGACGCTTAACAGATACATAGCATAATATAGTACAGAAAATAATGAAGTACATTTTCATAAAATACAGAAGCATGAAGATACTAAAAGGGACATTATGGAAATGCTTGAGTAAACAGAAAAGTCTTGAGTCTAATTTTGAAGGATTCTATAGTTGGGGCCTCTCGCACTGTGCGGGGAAGTGAGTTCCATAGAGTCGGAGCCGCATGACTAAAAGCTCGACCCCCAGATGAATTACAGTAGATTCTAGGTACTGCTAAAAGTCCTTCATCTACAGATCGCAGTAATCGAGTGGGGCAGTATGGGGTGAGAAGCTGTTTCAGGTACCTTGGGCCTTGGTCATGTAATGCTTTGAAACTCAGTAAGCCAATCTTGAAGATGATTCACCATCGTACAGGCAGCCAGTGAAGGGAGTAGAGGATGGGTGTTATGTGGCTAGAACGAGGCTGGTTGGTTAATAGCCTGGCAGCTGTGTTTTGCACCAGCTGTAAGCGCTGCAATTCTTTTGCTGGTAGACCAAGGTAGAGGGCATTACAGTAGTCTAAACGAGATGATACAAATGCATGTATGACTTTTGGCATATCATCTGAGGGAATTAAGTGCTTGATTCTGGCTATGTTCCTCAGGTGAAAGAATGAGGATTTGATTGTGGCTGATATCTGATGTTTAAGTGTCAAGCCACCATCCAGGACAACGCCAAGATTCCACACACGATCACTGGTCTGTAATTCTGAATCCCCAAGTGTAAGTCCAGTTGGTTGGCTATGCTGCAGTCTTGTCCTTTGATGTTGCGGTCGTATCATAAGGACCTCTGTTTTATCCGGGTTCAGTGGCAGCCAACTGGCGCTCATCCACTCCTGTAGTTCAGCTAGACAGCCATTTAGGGTTGCTATTGGGTTATCAGTGCCCGGAGTAAAGGACAAGTACAGTTGTGTATGATCTGCATAGCAGTGGTAGACCAGGCCATGGCGCCTGATTATTTCGCCCAATGGGAGCATGTATACTGCAAAAAGCATGGGGGATAGTATAGAACCAATGGCACTGGTGGTGATGAGTATAATCCAGATGATACTCTCTGTGACCTGCCTGTGAGAAATTATTTGAACCATTTTAGGACTGTGCCATCCAGACCACAGAAATGTATCAGTCGCTCAATCAGAAGCCCATGGTCCACGGTATCAAATGCTGCCGAGAGATCCAGAAGGATTAATATTGAACAGTCACCTCTGTCTTTTGCCATCAGAAGATCATTTAACACACACACCAGGGCGGTTTCAGTGCTATGTCTTCTCCTGAATCCTGATTGAAATGGATCATAAATATCATGGGTTGTCAGGCGGGTTTCCAGTTGATTTGCAACGACTTTCTCAATAACCTTTCCAAGGAAAGGAAGGTTTGATACCGGTCTGTAGTTGGTCATGCAGTCGGGATCTAAATTAGGTTTTTTAAGAAGCGGTCTAACAATTGCTTCCTTTAGGGGTCCAGGAAAAATGCCTGTCTTCACAGAGCATTGAACAATTTTTGTAAAGACAGGACCAATTATATCCATACAACCTATTAGAAGCTTGGTTGAGGCTGGGTCCAGATCACAGGTGGTGGGACGCAAAATCCGAGCAATTTCAGCAGTGTCCTTTACATCCACTGGATCAAAGCTGGTCCATGAAGGCAGGTAGCTTATATTGGCAGGCTTTGTAGTTTGGCACTCCTTTGATGGCACTGTGGAGATTCCAGCCCGGATGGTGGATATTTTATCTGCAAAGAAGTTTGCAAACTCGTTGCATCTTGCCTGGGAGAGGGTCTCATCAGTCTGCAGGCATGCTGGCTTGCAAAGCATCTAGCACTGCTCATCTGTCTCATGATACACACGCGTGTTTCGCAGGAACGTTTTGCCACAATTGGGAGGGAACCGTCTCCCTCTTTTTGCTATCGCATTGCGGCAAAGCTGAGCATTACTATATCTGTATTTCACTATTTTTATACCCATTGTTGACCCCTGACCTGAAACACACCTTCTTTATACAACGATTTTAATCTGACCACTGTGCTGCCCACACCTTTTCATGTTCTTTGCTCATATACCCTCCCCGCTACTCCTTGTCTGTGTGTATTTGTTCTTTTTCCTTTTCATTGTTCTATTGAAAAATGCACTCACACTATGACGGTACTTGTTGCCTCTTTTATAGACGTCACTGTTTTGGTTCGTTTGTGGCGGCAAATAAGTATTGATTACAGAAAAAAAACATGAGGTGGACAGAGTGCATGGGCCACTCTACCATGAAAATACGGTTCTGATAACTACGCAAAAGATAGTAAAGACTTCAGCAGTTCAACACATGTACCTTAATTACAATTATTTATTTGGAAATATGTTTGTGCAATACATAGGTAGTCATCCTAAAGCCAGTGCCCCATGTTTATTGCTCTGGCTCCAGGTTGACAACCTTCAGGCCCATTGCTGAACTATTTAGTTGTTTCTTTTTCGATAACTGTGCTGCAAACTTTTAAAGGTATCCTGCCTTGTATTATAATATGCCAAGTCTCGGAGCTGCAGTGCCCTTTTGGATGGCCTTCTGTCTCTCATTCAGCTCTGGTATTTTACCATCACAGAGCCAACTTACTGCTTACACTGGGCCTGATTTAGAGGTGGACTTACGTAAATCAAGCAAGCACCCAATGTTTTACATATACGTATGTGTCCGAGATGCACTGAACATACATCCCAATGGTAACCACTTAAGGACGCATATTGGAACTGCATCCAGATCAATGCAGTTCTGACAGGCATTCCTGCCCGGTAATGGGGAGAAGGGGAGTGTTGAGTCAGCAGGCATCTTAGTGGACGTGATGGGAGAGTGCTGGTGACACCACAGTCAAATACCATGAGACACTATGATCAAGATGTAACGCAACCGTCTTCATGGCCATGTCTCAGCCTGTTGCATAGTAACTGGGTGTGCACAAGGTTTGGTTGATCATTTTTAGGTGCATCATACATACAAATAGTAATGAATGTGTAATCAGGATGATGTTAGCCATCTCTTGATACTAAGGGGTAAATTTACTAAAGCTTCTAAAACAGAGAATTGGTGAATGTTGCCCATAACAACCAATCAGATGCTGTCTATAATTTTCTAAAATGCAATAGAAAAATGATAGACAGCATCTGATTGGTTGCTATGGGCAACATCACCAATTCTCTGTTTTAGAAGCTTTAGTAAATTTACCCCTAAGAAACGCTAGAGAATTGATAAGAAATTATAATGGCATTAGAAGATAAAGAGGTGGGTCAACTGAATGATGATGATGATTAGGTTGTCTTAAAATTAAAAATGAATGAAAATCACACTAATTTCCGTATATATAGATGAAAATTGCATGACTGCTTTTATATATTATAGTTTCCTGATTACCCATTAAAGGAGATATGCATTAAAATTACAGTGACTGAGAAATATTTATTTTTCATTTATCTTTATTTTATCTTCATATACAGTATATACACTGCAATTGAGAACCATGTTTTCTTATTTGCTTTTGCAGTGCTTAATTTTATGCAATTTAACTTCACAATTCAAGAGTCATTGATGTCAGGTCCTAAGGGCATGCTTTGGCTAGTAAGACTGCCTAAATGAAGTATGGCACTCTTATTAACTTGTCAGGAAAAGATGCAGCTGCATCATTTGCTCAACCATTTGCTTAACTTAAATAAAGGTTGGTGGTTAGGATTCTGTGGCATTGTGCTCTCTAGCTAATTATCAGTGTATTTGTTTTACAGACAATTAGCCACCTGGTTCTTTCTCCCACTAAACTCAGGTCATCATCGTGAGTTACATCTGCTTCTTTAGGTCTAAGACGTAAATAAATAATAAAACAAATATAATGCCGTCTTTGATTAGGAAAATTGCGTTATTTAGTTAGTAGGTGTGGAATACAGAGAATTCCCATAGAGGATTGTGATACCTTGCTATCTTCCTGAGTGTTCCAAGTCATTCAAACAGCAGCAAAAAACTCTCACAGCTTAAACTGTTCAAAGCCAAAGCATGCCTCTATTGCACGCAATAGCATTTAGAAAAAAAATACCTGTTTACATGTACAGTACATGAAAATATTTCAACATTTATTTCAAACAGTGGAATTGCAAAAAATAATCCCAAACAAATATTTTTTGTTACCCTTCAAAATGTACTATGATAATGTATATTCAGACCTGATGGCTGTTGTCCTGCGACCAGATTGTCGCCGCCCAAGGGGTAGTGTAAATTCACCCGTGCAAGTGTGCAATCACATGTGCATGCTGTGCAAAAATGTCCCTCAGTCAGCTGACAGCTGCAAATCCGTTTGCAACTCGCTCACCATCGAATAGTTTTTCCAGTGTGTGCAGTCTGTGCACAGCCCAGGACTTACTGCTTCAATGCAAAAAGAACAGGCTGATCAGGTCCGGAGCTGACGTCACATACCCTCCCAGAAAACGATTGGGCACGCCTGCGTTTTCCTGCCACTCCCAGTAAACGGGCAGTTACCACCCACAAATGGCCTCTTCCTATCAATCCACTTGCGAATAGCTGTGCGATCAAAATGCTTGAACCAGCTTGTCACTGTTTGGAGACGCACGTGCGCACTGCGGTGCATATACATATGCAGTCAATCGATAATCGCCCGCTGTGCGAAACCGCACCGCATCGATCAGGTCTGAATCGGGCCCTATATTCGCTGTGTTGTTCAGTTCTTACAATTAATTAGATTAAAACATTTTTTATTATATTATTACAATATAGAAGAACAGCTACAATGGGGAGTGACACTGCTATTTCACAATTCCATAGATCTTCAAGGAATTCTACACACAAAACTACCAGTTGCGGACTATGAGGGATTTATTAAATCTTGGAGAGGGATAAAGGGGTGGGAGGGGGATAAAGTACCAATCATCCAATGTCTAACTGTTATTTTTCAAACACAGGCTGTCAAATATCTGCAGCTTATTCTTTAGTCCTTTTGTTGCTCTCCACTTTATTACTCTCCAATCTTTGATAAATCTCCCCAATATACAATATTGTGTTTTCGTTTGAGTCAATTTTAATTTTAACCAATAAAACCTTGAAGGATGTCAGTTTGAATAGGCAAGGTCTGCCACAAGTTATCCATACACCTAAAAACAACTGAAACACAAAGTGACAGTCTCTATTTATACAGCACATAACACTTAACATAAAGAGGATATGTTAGACTGATTTTTATCAGAGATTAGTCAAAGAACATATTCAGATTGCACAAACCGTAAACAGTTGCACTACTATGACATTTGAATTTTAAACTCTGACACGTGTCAATCTACCACCTTATCCCTTTAATTCTGGACACATATTATACCCCTTTTCCACTAACTCAAGAAACACGGGTAAATGCACGGGGGCGTGCATTTACCCTTGTTTTTTGCTACTGGAAACGGGTCCCTCTGCAAAAACCCGGATCAAGTGATCCGGAAATCCTATCCGTGTAGCTTACCGGGTTGAGCACGAGTACAACCTGGTAAGCTGTGCAGTGTAAACAGAAGCCGTGTCGATGCGACAATGCTCCCGTTCACAGTGTATGGAAGAGCGGCACTGGGAGATCATGTGATCTCCCAGCGCCGCCCCTGCCGCGTCACCAGCAGCGTCACCAACCTGGCAATATGCCGGGTTGGTGAGTGCAGTGGGAAAGGGGGCTCTGAAGCGGGTCGCAGCCGAGCGGCACCCGTGTCAGGCTCCCGGCTGCAACCCGCATCACTAGTGGAAAAGGGGTATTAATTACACAGGTTCTGTGGCTGATTAAAACCATGTGAAATGGAGTCTTGAAGACAGCCAGCCACAGAACCTGTGTAATTAATTTGTGTCCAGAATTAAAGGGATGAAATGGTAACCCTAGTCAATCACAAGTAGGAATCAGGTTAAACAGACTGGATGGAGTATGAATTGGTCATCCCTGAAGAAGCTTTACACAGAAAGAGAAGCGATAGTGAGGAGGTCTCACAGATAGTGAGGCGGTCTCATGGCATTATTGCAACAACCAGAGCCGGCCCTAACCAATATGATGCCCTAGCCAAAATTTTGACTGGTGCCCCCTAGCACCACCGCTGGTTCCGCTTCTGACCTTGCACCTCTTTCCCAGCACCATCATCCCTCATCCATAACAGTCCTTATTTTGGTGTTTGTACCCCTATATTTTAAATAGGAACAGTTCGCACATTTGGCGCACAGCCCAAAAAGTGGTGTGTTTTTGCTGGCAAGGGGCATGGCCACACAATAGTAACCCCAATTCCAATTACGCCACACAGTACTGCAACTTTATTCACATTTGATCATGTGATAGTGTCCATAATTCATATTACATCCCACAGTAGTATCACTTTACCTTCTAAACGTTACTCCTCACAGGAGAGCCCCTTATTCACATTACAGCACACTGAATTGCTCCTTATTCACATTACACCACACTCTATTGCTCTTTATTCACATTAGATGACACCGTAGTGCCCTTTCTATATGCAACGCCACATAGTAGAGCACTTTATACACATAATGCCACACTGTCACGATCCGGGTATCTGGACGCCATTTCTTACCCATCAGATGCCTCCTAAGGCTGGCTCAGCGCTCCAGGACCGGATCCCATCTGTTGTCCTGATGTTTGAATTCCTGTATCCTCTCCTGTCACTCTGGGACGCTGTCACAGTGGACGCCATATTACACCTGGCATGGCGTCTTCCGCGGCCTCCGCCGCCGTCCCTGAGCTTCTGCATGCAGAGTGTCTGAGTGGCGATTGCGTCAGCCGCGGCCTCCGCTGTGTCCGCGTGGTTGGATGTGCACTTGTCAGTCTGGCGTCTCCTGTCTCCAGTGGCCGGCGCCGCCATTACTGTTTTCATTACCACATGGATTACAAACCAAACTTCCCTCCAAGTGTCTGCATGGGCGCAGCCATCTTGGATTCTGTCAGCTGATCATTTCCTCCAATCTGTTGTCAGTATTAACATAGTAACATAGTATCTGAGGTTGAAAAAAGACAATTGTCCATCGAGTTCAACCTATTTGTGGTGTCCTATGCATGATGATTTGACTAAAATTTCTGACTGATGCTGCTGTCAGCAGCCATTGCATTTTATCCCTATTTATAGTAACTATACTGCATGACTATGCACCATACCCCTGGATATCCTTTTCCAATAGGAATTTATCCAACCCATTCTTAAAGGTGTTGACAGATTCCGCCATTACAACTCCCTCGGGCAGGGAATTCCAAACACGTATTGTCCTTACCGTGAAAAAGCCTTTACGCCGTATTGTGCGGAATCTCCTCTCCTCTAACCTGAGCGAGTGTCCACGAGTCCTCTGTGTTGATCTAACCAAAAACAGGTCCCGCGCAAGCTCTGTGTATTGTCCCCTTATATATTTGTAGATGTTGATCATATCCCCTCTTAGTCTCCGCTTTTCCAATGTAAACATGCCTAGCCAATCCCTTCCTTGCTGCAGGTATAAATACACTGTGCCTGAGCAAGGAAGGCGTCAGTGCTTTGGTTGTCAAACCTAGTTCCTGTTTGTCTCTCTCCTGTGATTGTCTTCCAGGTTCCAGCTCCTGTCTCAAGACTTCCACCATAGAGACCCGCACCAGCATTCCACCTGCGGTGTAGCCTGACTCTCCGATCCATTGTGGATTCATCTGTTTCCAGCTACAACATTACCTGCTTCCAGCCCAGCTTCCAGCAGAGTACAGCTTCTCTTAAAGGGCCGGTGTCCTTTCTACAGTTTACCACTCTCCACCGGTATTATTATTTCTCCGCTCTCAAGCTCTACATTTCATTCATATTGCATCGCTCTCAAGCTTCATTTATTATTTAACTGGTTCCAGCCAGTATCCACTCCGTGCCAACATCTGTCTGGTTCCAACCAGAACCCACAGCAGCTATTTTATTTACAGCAGTCCAGCTTTCCCTGGAACACCAGCTGGTACGATCCTGGGCTTTCTTCATTGCTACAGTCGGGCCTGGTAAGGACTTTCCAACTCGCAGATAATAAGAACTGTCTCATACTACCAGAGCTCTGTGGCCCCTGCCACCCTGTAGTACCCAGGAACTGTATTATTTCTCTGCTGATTTTATGTTTCTTTTACTGCTACTGTGATGCATGGAGTTTGTCATAAATAAACATCATTGACTTTTATTCTAGTTGTCGTGGTCACGCCTTCGGGCGGTTATTCTTCATGTTACTTACATGTCCAGGGGTCTGATACAACCTCCCAGGTTCCGGTACATCTCAGCCCCTACAACTGAGGCTGCCTCCCGTCAGCTCAGGCCCTCAGTTGTGACAGTAAGCACTGACCTAATGAATCCAGCTGGAGACCAGGATCAAGCGGCCGGGCCGATGCAAGAACTGGCAGCCCGACTAGAACATCAGGAGGCTGCACAGGGCCACATCATCCGCTGTCTCCAGGATCTCTCTACTCGGCTGGATGGGATTCAGACAACTCTCCGTGGATCAGGCGCGTCTGGTGCGTCAACCACAGTGACTCCAGCTATAACCCCACCCACCTTACCCATTTCTGCTCCACGTCTTCATCTTCCAACGCCAGCAAAATTTGACGGATCTCCAAGATTCTGCAGGGGATTTCTCAACCAGTGTGAGATTCAGTTTGAGCTACAACCTGGCAATTTTCCCAGTGACCGTACAAAAATTGCCTACATTATTTCTCTTCTCAGTGGCTCAGCCCTTGATTGGGCATCACCGTTATGGGAGAGGTCCGACACCCTGCTATCTTCTTACACTGCATTCGTGTCAACATTCAGGCGCATCTTCGACGAGCCAGGCCGGGTAACCTCAGCTTCATCCGAGATTCTCCGTTTACGCCAGGGGTCACGTACTGTAGGACAATATCTGATACAGTTCCAGATCCTGGCATCCGAACTGGCATGGAACGACGAGGCCCTGTATGCTGCATTCTGGCATGGCTTATCTGAGCGTATTAAAGATGAGTTAGCTACCAGAGAGTTACCCTCTAAGTTAGATGAGCTAATCTCACTCTGCACGAAAGTTGATTTACGTTTCAGAGAGAGAGCAACTGAGCGTGGAAGATCATCTGCTCCAAAATCTTCTGCTCCTCCTCCTCCTCGCCAACTGTCACCAACTAAAGATGAGCCCATGCAAATTGGCCGTTCCCATTTAACTCCTGCTGAGCGCCGAAGACGTCTCTCCGAGTCTCTCTGTCTTTATTGTGCAGCTCCGTCTCACACCATTAATGCCTGTCCCAAACGTCCGGGAAACTCCAAATCCTAGCTCGCCAAGGAGAGGGCCGGCTAGGAGTAATGATCTCCTCTCCATCTCCTCAAGATTGTAATCTCCCAGTCTCGCTTCAAGTTGCTCAACGTTATCGGAACGTCATTGCCCTCCTTGATTCCGGAGCAGCTGGGAACTTTATTACCGAAGCCTATGTTAAACGGTGGTCCCTACCCACCGAGAGACTTCCTTCGTCCATTTCTTTAACTGCCGTGGATGGCAGCAAAATTTTTGATGCAGTTATTTCTTTAAGGACTCTACCAGTTCGTCTGAGAGTGGGAGTTCTTCATTCCGAACTTATTTCTTTTTTAGTGATTCCAAGAGCCACACATCCTGTGGTCCTGGGCCTTCCATGGCTCCGTCTTCACAATCCTACAATTGATTGGACGACTACGCAAATCCTTGCATGGGGTTCCTCCTGTGCTGAGACATGTTTGTTTAAAGTATTGCCTGTCTGTTCTTCCTCCCGCAGGTCGTCTGATGTTCCGCCTCCTCCATATCAAGATTTCACGGATGTGTTCAGTAAAGCTTCTGCTGATATCCTTCCTCCTCATAGAGAATGGGACTGCCCGATTGATCTCGTTCCAGGGAAGGTTCCACCTCGAGGCCGAACTTATCCGTTGTCTCTGCCTGAGACGCATTCTATGGAGGAATACATTAAAGAGAACCTAGCAAAGGGGTTCATTCGACCTTCTTCTTCTCCAGCCGGCGCAGGCTTCTTTTTTGTAAAGAAGAAAGATGGTGGTCTGCGGCCGTGCATCGACTACAGAGGTTTGAACGACATTACCATCAAGAACCGTTATCCTTTACCCCTGATTACTGAGCTCTTTGACAGAGTTAGCGGAGCTACCATCTTTACAAAGCTGGACTTGAGAGGTGCGTACAATCTCATCCGGATCCGTGAGGGTGACGAGTGGAAGACCGCCTTTAACACCCGTGACGGACATTATGAGTACCTCGTCATGCCCTTCGGATTGAGCAATGCTCCAGCTGTCTTCCAGCATTTTGTCAATGAGATCTTCAGAGACATTCTATACCGTCATGTCGTGGTCTATCTAGACGATATCCTCATTTTTGCCAACGATTTAGAGGAACATCGTTTTTGTGTTAAAGAGGTTCTGTCCCGTCTCCGTGTCAATCATCTCTATTGCAAATTAGAGAAATGCGTCTTTGAAGTCAAGTCCATTCCGTTTCTAGGGTACATTGTGTCCGGTTCCGGACTAGAGATGGATCCTGAGAAACTACAAGCAATCCAAAATTGGCCGGTACCCTTAACCCTCAAAGGGGTCCAGAGGTTCTTGGGGTTCGCCAACTATTACCGAAAGTTTATACGAGACTTTTCCACCATTGTGGCGCCTATTACTGCTTTCACTAAGAAGGGTGCTAACCCGTCCAAGTGGTCTGAAGAAGCCATGCAAGCATTTCATCTTTTAAAACAAAGGTTCATCTCTGCGCCTGTTCTGAAACAGCCTGACATCGACTCTCCTTTCATCTTAGAGGTGGATGCCTCCTCCGTTGGAGTAGGAGCGGTGTTATCTCAGAGGGCTAAAGATGGCCATTTACACCCTTGCAGTTTCTTCTCCCGGAAGTTCTCCCCAGCTGAGCGCAACTATGCCATTGGCGACCAGGAGTTGCTAGCCATCAAGCTCGCTCTAGAAGAGTGGAGGTATCTGTTGGAGGGAGCTTCTCATTCAATCACCATACTTACAGACCACAAGAACCTTTTATATCTGAAAGGCGCACAATGTCTCAACCCTCGTCAGGCCAGATGGGCACTTTTCTTTTCCAGGTTCGACTTTAAACTCCAGTTCTGTCCGGGCTCTCAGAATCGCAAGGCCGATGCCCTTTCCCGCTCATGGGAGCAAGAAAATGAGTCAGAGTCTTCAGACAAGCATCCTATTATAAATCCGTTGGCATTCTCCACGGTAGGGATGGACTCTACGCCCCCATCAGGGAAAAGTTTTGTGAAACCGATGCTAAGGAAGAAGCTCATGCATTGGGCCCATGCTTCCCGTTTTGCCGGACATACAGGTATCCAAAAAACCCTGGAGTTTATCTCTAGGTCCTATTGGTGGCCAACTCTGAAAAAGGACGTCTTGGAGTTTATTGCATCTTGCCCAAAGTGTGTCAACATAAGGTATCCCGCCAGTCGCCTGCGGGGCAACTGGTTCCATTATCTGTTCCCCGTCGACCTTGGACCCATTTGTCGATGGATTTTATTACAGATTTACCCATGTGCAACAAGTTCAATACCATCTGGGTGGTAGTTGACCGGTTCACCAAGATGGCACACTTCATTCCTCTCACCGGTCTTCCGTCAGCTTCCAAGTTGGCTCAAGTATTCATACAAGAGATCTTCCGACTCCACGGTCTTCCTGAAGAAATTATCTCAGATCGAGGAGTTCAATTCACAGCCAAATTCTGGCGAAGTTTATGTCAAGTCCTCCAAGTCAAGCTAAAGTTTTCCACGGCTTACCATCCTCAGACCAATGGTCAAACCGAGAGGGTGAATCAGGACTTGGAGGCCTTCCTCCGCATCTATGTGTCCTCCTCTAAAGATGACTGGGTTCAATTACTTCCCTGGGCCGAGTTCTGTCATAACAACCAGTATCATTCTTCATCTGCTTCAACACCATTCTTCACTAACTTTGGATTCCACCCTAAAGTCCCTGAGTTCCAACCGCTTCCAGCAACTTCTGTTCCCGCAGTGGATATCACCTTGCATCAGTTTGCCAATATCTGGAAGAGCGTACGATCAGCTCTGTTCAAGGCATCGTTCAGGTACAAGAAGTTTGCGGATAAGAAGCGTCGAGCAGTTCCTGCTCTCAAGGTGGGTGATCGGGTATGGTTATCCACGAAGAATTTGAGGTTAAGAGTTCCCAGTATGAAGTTTGCACCTCGCTATATCGGTCCTTTCAAGATTGAACAAGTCATCAATCCTGTTGCTTACAGACTCCAGTTGCCTCCCTTCTTAAAAATACCCAGGACATTCCATGTTTCCCTGTTGAAACCGCTGATCTTGAATCGGTTTCATTCCTCACTTCCTCCAACTCCGAAAGTCCAAACTCAACGAGGCATTGAGTATGAAGTAGCCAAGATCCTGGACTCACGTCACCGTTACGGTCAACTACAATATCTTATTGACTGGAAGGGTTATGGCCCTGAGGAACGTTCATGGACCAATGCTTCTGATGTCCATGCTCCTGCCTTGGTCCGGAGATTCCATTCCAAGTTTCCTCAAAAGCCAAAGAAGTGTCCTGGGGCCACTCCTAAAGGGGGGGGTGCTGTCACGATCCGGGTATCTGGACGCCATTTCTTACCCATCAGATGCCTCCTAAGGCTGGCTCAGCGCTCCAGGACCGGATCCCATCTGTTGTCCTGATGTTTGCATTCCTGTATCCTCTCCTGTCACTCTGGGACGCTGTCACAGTGGACGCCATATTACACCTGGCATGGCGTCTTCCGCGGCCTCCGCCGCCGTCCCTGAGCTTCTGCATGCAGAGTGTCTGAGTGGCGATTGCGTCAGCCGCGGCCTCCGCTGTGTCCGCGTGGTTGGATGTGCACTTGTCAGTCTGGCGTCTCCTGTCTCCAGTGGCCGGCGCCGCCATTACTGTTTTCATTACCACATGGATTACAAACCAAACTTCCCTCCAAGTGTCTGCATGGGCGCAGCCATCTTGGATTCTGTCAGCTGATCATTTCCTCCAATCTGTTGTCAGTATTGTTAATCTGCATAATTGCCTAGCCAATCCCTTCCTTGCTGCAGGTATAAATACACTGTGCCTGAGCAAGGAAGGCGTCAGTGCTTTGGTTGTCAAACCTAGTTCCTGTTTGTCTCTCTCCTGTGATTGTCTTCCAGGTTCCAGCTCCTGTCTCAAGACTTCCACCATAGAGACCCGCACCAGCATTCCACCTGCGGTGTAGCCTGACTCTCCGATCCATTGTGGATTCATCTGTTTCCAGCTACAACATTACCTGCTTCCAGCCCAGCTTCCAGCAGAGTACAGCTTCTCTTAAAGGGCCGGTGTCCTTTCTACAGTTTACCACTCTCCACCGGTATTATTATTTCTCCGCTCTCAAGCTCTACATTTCATTCATATTGCATCGCTCTCAAGCTTCATTTATTATTTAACTTGTTCCAGCCAGTATCCACTCCGTGCCAACATCTGTCTGGTTCCAACCAGAACCCACAGCAGCTATTTTATTTACAGCAGTCCAGCTTTCCCTGGAACACCAGCTGGTACGATCCTGGGCTTTCTTCATTGCTACAGTCGGGCCTGGTAAGGACTTTCCAACTCGCAGATAATAAGAACTGTCTCATACTACCAGAGCTCTGTGGCCCCTGCCACCCTGTAGTACCCAGGAACTGTATTATTTCTCTGCTGATTTTATGTTTCTTTTACTGCTACTGTGATGCATGGAGTTTGTCATAAATAAACATCATTGACTTTTATTCTAGTTGTCGTGGTCACGCCTTCGGGCGGTTATTCTTCATGTTACTTACATGTCCAGGGGTCTGATACAACCTCCCAGGTTCCGGTACATCTCAGCCCCTACAACTGAGGCTGCCTCCCGTCAGCTCAGGCCCTCAGTTGTGACACACACATTAGTAATGCATGTATACACCTAATTCCACACAATAATGCCCCTTACACATATGAGACACCTTATTAATGTCCTTATAAACATAATGCGCCTTACACATTATGACTGCCTTTATTAATGCCCTTTTACACATAAGGGGGTAAATTTACTAAGATGGGAGTTCTATTTAAGATGGGATGTTGCCCATAGCAACCAATCAGATTCTACTTCTCATTTATCTAGCACCTTCTAGATGATAGTACCTGGAATCTGATTGGTTGCTATCTTAAATCTTAAATAGAACTCCCATCTTAGTAAATTTACCCCAATGTCTCTTACACATATGCCGCACATTATTAATACCCTTATACACATAATGACACACATAGTGCCCCCTACACATTTGCTGCACATTATTAGTGCCCCTATACACATAATGACACACATACAGTAGTACCCTGTTACACATATGCCGCACATTATTAATGCCCTTATACACATAATGACACACATAGTGCCCCTTACACATATGTTGCACATTATTAATGCATTTTTACATGACACACATTATGCTCCATACACATATTCCGAACACTACTGCACAACCAACCCACTCACATGCACACAGCACTCACACTGCCACTAACACTCTGACCTCTGCCTCTGCTTGGATACAGATGTGTCCTCATAAATCTTGCCTCAATGCTAACGTCGGGAACCTTTTTTTATGAAAAAAATGATATGCAGCATGCCTATATACTGTGTGAGACTGTGGCTGTATCTGCATATGAAATGCTACACATAGAATATAGGCATGCCACATATCATTTTAATCAGCAGAAGCTGCTGATGCCCCTAGGCATATCAAATTCCCTAGGCAATTGCCTAGTTTGCCTATGCCTATGGCCGGCTCTGGCAACAACAGCCCACCTCCACTGTGACCAACTACAATATTAAAAGCACTAATTGTAAATTGGACCAAGTTTACCCCTGCTACTCTTAGGAGTTGAAGTCACAAGCGGTAAAAGTGGTGACCTTATACCAAATTTGCTTCTTTAGGCCTAAGATGTAAATAAATAATAGAGATAATGACAGGTTTAATAAGGAAAAAAAATAGGATTTTAATACCTACCGGTATATCCTTTTCTCTTAGTCCGTAGAGGATGCTGGGGTCACATTAGAACCATGGGGTAAAGACGGGATCTGCAGGAGACATGGGCACTTTAAGACTTTGAAAGGGTGTGAACTGGCTCCTCCCTCTATGCCCCTCCTCCAGACTCCAGTTATAGGAACTGTGCCCAGGGAGACGGACATTTCGAGGAAAGGATTTATTGTTAAACTAAGGTGAGATTCATACCAGCTCACACCTCAAGCATGCTGCACAACATGGCATTCAACAGAACACAAGCCAACGGCATAAACAATTGCAGCAACATGCTGACAATAAACGTAACACAACATGTGTGTAACCACAACTAATAACTGCAGATTTAGTACGCACTGGGACGGGCGCCCAGCATCCTCTACGGGCTAAGAGAAAAGGATTTACCGGTAGGTATTAAAATTCTATTTTCTCATACGTCCTAGAGGATGCTGGGATCACATTAGAACCATGGGGTTATACCAAAGCTCTAGAACAGGCGGGAGAGTGCGGATGACTCTGCAGCACCGATTGACCAAACTTGACGTCATCATCGGCCAAGGTATCAAACTTGTAAAACTTAGCAAAAGTGTTTGATCCTGACCAAGTAGCTGCTCGGCAAAGCTGTAACGCCGAGACCCCCCAGGCAGCCGCCCAGGACGAGCCCACCTTTCTAGTAGAATGGTCCTTCACCGATTTCGGTAACGGCAATCCTGCCGTGGAATGAGCACGCTGACTCATACCACAGATCCAGCGCGCAATGGTCTGCTTGGAAGCAGGACACCCAATCTTGTTATGAGCATACAGGACAAACAGAACCTCTGTTTTCCTAATCTGAGCCATTCTGGCGACATAACTCTTCAAAGCTCTGACCACATCCAGAGACTTTGACTCAGCGAAAGCATCAGTAGCCACAGGTACCACAATAGGTTGGTTCATGTGGAAAGAGGAAACCACCTTCGGTAGAAATTGCTGATGTATCCTCAATCCAGCTCTATCTTCATGGAAGATCAAATAAGGGCTCTTGTGAGACAAGGCCGCTAACTCAGACACCCGCCTTGCAGATGCCAAGGCCAACAGGATGACCACTTTCCAAGTGAGGAACTTCAACTCCACCTTCTGCAAAGGCTCAAACCAATGTGATTGAAGGAACTGCAACACCACATTAAGATCCCATGGTGCCACTGGAGGCACAAATGGAGGTTGGATGTGCAACACGCCCTTCACGAAAGTCTTAACTTCTGGAAGGGAGGCTAATTGTTTCTGAAAGAAAACCGATAAGGCTGAAATCTGTACCTTAATTGAGCCCAATTTTAGGCCCGCATCCACACCTGCTTGTAGAAAATGGAGAAAACGTCCTAGCTGAAACTCTTCCGTAGGAGCCTTCTTGGATTCACACCAAAAAACATATTTTATCCAAATACTTTGGTAATGTTTAGACGTTACCCCTTTTCTGGCCTGAAAAAGTGTGGGAATGACTTCACTGGGAATACCCTTACGGGCTAGGATTTTGCACTCAACCGCCATGCCGTCAAACATAGCTGCGGTAAGTCCTGATACACGCATGGCCCCTGTTGTAACAGGTCCTCGCGCAGAGGAAGAGGCCAGGGATCTCCTATGAGAAATTCCTGAAGATCTGGATACCAAGCCCTCCTTGGCCAGTCTGGGACAATGAGGATCACCCGAATCTTTGTTCTTCTTATGATCTTTAGAACTTTTGGAATGAGAGGAAGTGGAGGAAATACAAACACCCACTGAAACACCAACGGTGTCACCAGTGCATCCACTGCAATTGCTTGAGGGTCCCTTGACCTGGAACAATATTTCTGAAGCTTCTTGTTGAGACGAGATGCCATCATGTCTACTTGAGGAACTCCCCAATGACTTGTCACCTCTATGAAGACTTCTTGGTGGAGATCCCACTCTCCTGGATGGAGATCGTGTCTGCTGAGGAAGTTGCTTCCCAGTTGTCCACTCCTGGAAAGAAAATCGCTGACAGAGCGCTTGTATGCTTTTCCGCCCAGCGGAGAATCCTTTTGGCTTCTGCCATCGCCGCTCTGCTTTTCGTTCCGCCCTGACGGTTTATGTACGCTACTGCGGTTACATTGTCCGACTGGATCAGTACGGGTAGATCTTGAAGAAGATGTTCCGCTTGCAGAAGGCCGTTGTAAATGGCTCTTAACTCCAGAACGTTTCCTGACTTGACCATCTTCCTTGGAAGTTTTCTCCCAGCGTGACTGCCCCCCAGCCTCGGAGGCTTGCATCCGTGGTTACTAGGATCCAGTCCTGGATCCCGAACCTGCGCCCCTCTAGGAGGTGAGAGCTGTACAGCCACCACAGGAGTGAGATCCTGGTCTTGGAAGACAGGATTATCCTCCGGTGCATGTGTAGGTGGGACCCTGACCACTTGTTCAACAGGTCCCACTGGAACAATCTGGCATGGAACCTGCCAAACTGAATGGCCTCGTAGGCCGCAACCATCTTACCCAGCAACCGAATGCATTGATGGATTGACACTCTTGCTGGTTTCAGAACTTGTTTGACAGACTCTGGATCTCCAGAGCCTTTTCCACTGGAAGAAAAACTCTCAGAAGTTCTGTGTCCAGTATCATTCCCAAAAACGACAATCGCGTTGTTGGAAGCAAATGTGGCAAGTTTAGGAACCAACCATGTTGTTAAAGAACTGTCAGGGAGAGTGCAATGTTTCGCACCAACTGGTCCCTGGATCTCGCCTTTATCAGGAGATCGTCCAAGTACGGGATAATAATGACTCCTTGTTTGCGAAGGAGAACCATCATTTCCGCCATCACCTTGGTGAAAATCCTCGGAGCCGTGGATAGACCAAATGGCAACTGAAATTGGTAATGACAATCCTGAATCGCAAATGTCAGGTAAGCCTGACGCGGAGGATAAATGGGAACAGTAAATAGGCATCCTTTATGTTCACCGAAACCATTAAATCTCCTTCCTCCAGACTGGAGATCACTGCCCTGAGAGATTCCATTTTGAATTTGAACTTCTTTAGGTAGAAATTTAGGGATTTCAGGTTTAGGATTGGCCTGACCGAGCCGTCCGGCTTCGGGACCACGTAAAGGCTTGAATAAAAGCCTTCTCCCTGTTGTGACAGGGGAACCAGGATAATGACTTGATTCTGACACAACTTTTGTATAGCCTCGCTTACTACCTCCCTGTCCGGAGGAGAAACTGGTAAGGCCGATTTGAAAAATCGGCGAGGGGGAACGTCTTGAAACTCCAGTTTGTACCCTTGGGACACTATTTGCAAAACCCACTGGTCTAGGCCCGAACGAATCCAGAACTGACTGAAGAGTTTTAGACGTGCCCCCACCGGTGCGGACTCCCGCAAGAGAGCCCCAGCGTCATGCGGTGGATTTGGCAGAAGCAGGGGAAGACTTCTGCTCCTGCGAACTCGACAAGGTTGTTGATCCTTTACCTCTTCCCCTCCCTCTACTAGCAAGGAAGGAAGAGCCTCGCCCTCTTCTGTATTTATTGGGCCGAAAGGACTGCATTTGATAGTGGTGCGTTTTCTTTTGTTGCTGAGGAACATAAGGCAAAAAAGATGACTTACCCGCGGTAGCCGTAGATACCAAATCATTGAGGCCATCCCCAAACAAGACACCACCTTTATATGGTAGAGACTACATATTTTTCTTAGAGTCTGCATCAGCATTCCATTGGTGAATCCACAATACTCGCCTAGCCGAGACCGCCTTTTTTGATCCCAAAAGGCCAATATCTCTCGCAGTTTCCTTTAGGTATGCTGCAGCGTCCTTGATATAACCCAGCGTCAAGAGGATGCTATCCCTATCCAGTGTATCTATATCAGATGACAAGTTATCTGCCCACTTTTCAATAGCACTACTCACCCATGCAGATGCAATGGCAGGTCTGAGCAGCGTACCCGTGGTCGCATAAATGGATTTTAATGTAGTTTCTTGCTTACGATCTGCTGGGTCCATTAGGGCCGCCGTGCCTGGTGCTGGGAGAGCCACCTTTTTAGACAAACGTGACAGGGCCTTGTCCAAAATGGGGGATGACTCCCACTTTTTCCTGTCCTCAGTGGGAAAAGGATAAGCAACTGGAATCCTTTTGGGAATTTGAAACTTTCTGTCAGGGTTTTCCCAGACTTTTTCAAATAGAGCGTTCAGTTCATGAGAGGGAGGAAACGTCACCTCCGGTTTCTTTTCTTTATACACACAGACCCGTTTATCAGGAACAGCAGGGTCCTCAGTGATATGTAATACATCTTTAATAGCCACAATCATGTACTGAATGCTCTTTGTCAATTTTGGATCTAATCTGGAATCACTATAGTCGACACTGGAATCAGTGTCCATGTCGGTATCAGTATTCATCAACTGGGCAAAAGAACGTTTTTGCGACTCCGAGGGGTCCTGGACTTGCAATAACATATCCTCCACAGATTTTTTCCACGCCTGGGTCTGAGACTCAGACTTATCTAATCTATTACTGATAAGAGCCATATTCGCATTAAAGACATTCACCCAGTCAGGAGTTGGCGGTGCCGACAGGGTCACCCCCACAATCCTCTGTGTCCCTAATACAGCCTCCTCCTGGGAAGAGCACTCAGCCTCAGACATGTCGACACACGTATACCAAACACCCACAGACACACCGGGCTTATAGGGGACAGACCCACAGTAAAGTCTGTCAGAGGGACACAGAGAGGATTTGCCAGCTCAAAACCCAGTGCCAGCTAACAACTCTGAAAACACAAAAAAATGCCTCAGACCTGTAGCGCTTTTAAATGCCAATATGTACTGCGCCCCCCCTCTTTTGCACCCTGATACTTGTCAGCAGTGTAAGGAAGGACCAGCGTCTCTGCAGCCTTGTGGAGAGGAAATGGCGCCAAGCAGTGAGCTGTGAGAGTGAGGAAGAAGCTCCGCCTCCATAATGGCGCGCTTCTATCCCGCTCAAATTAAACAAATAATTATACTGGCGGGGGTTAGGACAGTGCCCAGGCACTAATGTCCCCTCTTGACAGTTAACTTTTAATGAGGATTTATGCTGCCCAGGGCGACCGCCCCCGCGCCGTGCACCCTGCAGTGCCTGTGTATGTGTGGGAGCATGGCGCGCAGCGTACCACTCACTGCGCGATACCTCAGAATGCCATTACTAGAAAAGTCTTCTGATCTTCTGCTACTCACCTGTCCTCTGGCTCTGTAAGGGGGTGACGGCAGGCTGCGGGAGTGAGCATCCGGGAGTGCCCAGCGATCATGACCCTCAGGAGCTAATGGTGTCCTGTCAGCCAGAAGCAGAGCCATTGAACTCACCAGAAGTTGGTTATACTTCTCTCCCCTAAGTCCCACGAAGCAGGGAGACTGTTGCCAGCAGTCCTCCCTGAAAATAAAAAACCTAACATAAGTCTTTTCAGAGAAACTCAGTAGAGCTCCCCTAGAGTGCATCCAGTCTGCCTGGGCACAATTCTAAAACTGGAGTCTGGAGGAGGGGCATAGAGGGAGGAGCCAGTTCACACCCTTTCAAAGTCTTAAAGTGCCTATGTCTCCTGCGGATCCCGTCTATACCCCATGGTTCTAATGTGACCCCAGCATCCTCTAGGACGTATGAGAAATTACATTGAGTAATTTAGTTAGTAGTGTAGGTGTGGCATACAGAGAATTCACTAACTCTGCCATTACATTCAGGTTTTAAGGATATCTAGATAATTAAATCAAATTGATCGAGGTACATATTAAATCACTTGTGCTCAAGCATGGGGATACTTAAAGCCTAGACTGTAACGTCCAAGTTTGGGACATAAAGGATTGTAATACACAGTCATGTGCTTTGCTATCTTCCTGAGCGTTCCAGGAGAGCATGTAAACGGCAAAAAAAGAAAAAAAAATCCTCTCACAGCCTAAACACTATTTACATGTACCTAAATATATTTCAACATTTATTTGAAACAGAAAGGGACTGCAAAACAGAATACAAAAGGGATATATTTTGTACTACATTAATCAAATTGTTGTTTTGAATATTAATTCTAATAAAAATGTATTTACAATCACCGTAATTTACAATTTATTGTATTTTGCCCATTCTGAAGACATTCAATCAAGTGTCATATGTGAGATAAGTGCAGTGTCGGGCTGGGGCATGAAGGGCCCACCGGGGAATGCCGTGATAGGGGCCTATTCTTAGGGGTGTGGCCAGCATCCACAGAGGATAGGCTAACCATTAGCGTGTGCATGGCCTGGGCCCCTTTATAAATATACAATATATATAGTAAATACAAAGTCCTGTGAAGTATAAGGTAACATATGTATAATGTATAATTCAAGTGCAGAGTCTGGATCCTGATCCCTATAGAAAGCAGTGGGTCCACCAGGGGTTTCCCCTGTACCCCTGTGGGCCAGTCTAACCCAGGATAAGTGGGAAAATTCACTTGTAAGAGATTATTTAAATTTTAACTATTTTCCTGATATTGTTTATTTCATTTGAGATTGTACCTGCTGGCATTACCCCCCTCACGCTTCCCTGGTCTTATCTCCCCATGCAATCTGCCATGCCACCCCTCCACATTTATTCCAGAAAAGGTCAATAAGAGGATTGTGTTTACCCCTCTTCTGTATGTTGATTGTCATAGTTTAAACTCTCATAAATACTTTTTTAAAGTGACATTTTGCTACCTAAAATTAAATTTAACGAAAAAAATATGTAGATTAACATATACCCTGTATTTAAATTTAAAATAAAAAAATATGTTATTGATTTAAACAAAATATGTCTCAATATCACTAATAGTTCTACAAATTGTATTTTTTTTAGTTATCATTTTTAGAGGGTTCCAATGTATAGACAGACAATTAAAAGATAGACAGTCATTAGGGCGACACCATATGGTCGATGGTCAAAAGGTTGACGTGCTTTTTTAGCATTTTTTCACGCTTTTACAATTTTGCCTCATTTACTATCCATGTCACAAACTATTTTCACTGCGTAACCTTGTGTTATTTTGTGTTTTTAAAAATTTTTTACCCAAATTTGTTGAAATGCATTCCCTTGCTGGCTCGCTGCGCTTCGGGCTCGGTGGCATGTTTGTGGCTTGGGGTACTACAGATATTTGCTGGGGGGGGGGGGAGGGGAGGAAGGACTACAGCTATGGGCTAGTGGGACTACAGCTATGTGCTGGGGGGAGTGACTACAGCTGTGTGTTGGGGTGGGGGGGGGACTATGGCTATGTCCTGGGGGGGACTATGGCTATGGGCTGGGGAGACTACAGCTATGTAATGGGGTTGGGGGACTACAGCTATGTGCTGAAGGGGGACTATGGCTATGTGCTGTCGGGGGTACTACAGCTATGTGATGGGGTGGGGGTACTACAGCTATATGCTGGGGTAGGGAGACTGCAGCTATGTACTGGGGTGGGGGATTACGGTGTAGTGGGGGGACTACAGCTATGTGCTGGGGTCAGGGGACTACGGCTATGTGCTGGGTGGTACTACAGCTATGTGTGGGGTGGCGGGGAATTATTATTATTTATTTATTACCAATTATTTATATAGTGCACACATATTCTGCAGTGCTTTACAGAAAATATTTGGCCATTCACATCAGTCCCTGCACCAGTGGAGCTTACAATCTATATTCCCTAGGACATTTATACTATGGTTAATTTTTTGTCAGAAGCCAATTAACCTACCAGTATATTTTTGGATTGTGGGAGGAAACCAAAATACCCGGAGGAAACCCATGCTTTTATGGGGAGAATATACAAACTCCACACAGTTAGGGACAAGGTGGGAATTGAACCCATGACTACAGCTGTGTGCTGGAGTGGAGGGACTACAGCAATGGGCTAGGGGGACTACAGCTACAGTTTGTGCCGTGGGGACTACAGATATATACTGGGGTGGAGGGACTATAGCTATGTGCTTGGCAGGAGTATGGCTGTGTGCTGGGGTGGAGTTTGGCTATGTGCTGGGGTTGAGTAAGGCTATGTGATGAGGGGACTATGGTTATGTACTACGGGGCTCTGGCTATGTGCTATGGGGGTGTCAAAGTCAGAAAAATATCCCTATACACGCTGCCATATTTGCACCTCATGCTGGTCCGCGCTGCGCATGCGTACACTCTCCCGTGAAGGCGCATACCCGCAACAGCGTGCACCCGCGGGCGCACGGTATGCGTATTTACGGTAGAGTTTATGTAATCGTAGCGTGCGACTCATTCGTTACATATTTTCAGTAATAATGTAGTTTGTAGATCATGGTCCCTTTGATAGATTCTGAAAGTTTGGTTAATATAGAATGTCCCTGAGCTGAGGAATCCCTCTTTGTATCGTAGGAAGGGTCTAACAGGAGTCATGCAGTAGTGTTTGGTACCCATCGGAAGAGTATTTAAATAGCAATATTCCGGTGTTGGTTTGGAGCGTATTAATCGCTCGTGCGAATAGTTATGGACATAAGAAGTTTATGTCCATTTCTACTATTTACTCATACTCAGGTATGCGGCGGGAAACCTAGTTCCCCACCCACCTGAGCTGTTTGAAATCGTCACAGCCCACCTGTATGAATCAACCTATGACCTTTTGTTATGATGCAGGGCCGAATTCCGACGTCCAATGGACAATGGGATTGTAGGGACTGTAGGATTGCATTGTGTGTGGGGCATAAATAGGCAGGCCGACCACATCCAGCTCTCACTCTTCAACGGTTCTCATTGCTGAAAATCGGGTGCTGGATGTCCAGGCGCATGCGATCGTTTACCCTTGTGCGTAAGTTTCTCTCCGTAATCATTGTCTTACTGTGAGCCAATTTCTCTCATCTCTCTCCATTTCTCTCTCTCTCTCTCTCCTTTCTCTTTTCTCTCACATCTCCCCTAGACTAGTATTGTATTGTATTAGATAGTATTGTATTTTGGTTAGGAAGTCTCTGTTATATTGTAGTGTATCATTTGTACTGTTATCCCCTTTTACAAGTATATTAGATATAATACAGTTAATAGGCTTTGGACCCTAAACAGTTATCTGTGTATTTTCTATAGTGTTAAGTGTTCACTTGAGCGTCGGTGACGCTCAAGCAGCTTTGTAGTTAGTCAGGTTACACAAGGTTGCACTTACACCCTGTACTCACATTAAGGTATTCTGTGCATTTCATTGGTATAAGGTTTAGACATAAAGGTATAGCGTTGTGAGCGTCTGCGCCGCTGGTGATCTCTTCGTGGTCTCGAGCGTCCGCTACGCCATAGCGAATCATTACTCTAGTCATAACCAATAACGTGCTGTCCTGTGATCGCTGGGCCGTGAGCGAACGTGACGCTTGAGCGTCTCGCCTACGGCGGAGCGATCGTTACGCAACCAGCGTACCCGTACGGTACTTCTTAAGTAAACAGCGTACAGTGTTCTTAGACTTCAAAAAGGGTTGTTTATACGACAAAGGAATTTAGCATTGTCAATTGGGGGACTCGTCCTGTCCTTCTCATATCTGCACTAGGTAGATCAGCAGACATTATCCCCCAGCAAAGGGTGGGAGGTTGTCTCGCAGTGCTGACGGGATAAGCGTCTGCTTCGCTTAGATAAAGAGTGCTGAAGGAATCCGGGAACCGGAAGTAAGAACAAAACGCTTGTGTCTTTTAAAACTGTTTTATTTCTCTTCTGTCTTGCGTATACACGCACGCATACATATATATCTGCATTTCTTTTTCAATTTCGTATATCACTATTCCTGTTTGCCAATTTTTATAGTTGATAGAAAGTGCTAAAAGAGATTTGCTGTTATTTCATAGTAGAGGTAATAGTTAAAATATAGACCAACACACGGCTTGTCTGGGAGACAAGGCAGTCAGTGTGGTGTGCGGTAGATGATCAGGGATCATCTACATTGATAAAAATAGAAATTGTGTTACGGTGGATCTTTGTTTTGCGTACACGTGTCCCTAACAAAAGACTTGCGTACGCAATCCAGAGGCAGACGCACGCAGCGTACATTACGCAACGTAGCGTCCGGTTACGCCCACGTAGCTCAAGTCACGAAAAGTTGAATTAGCGCAAAGCGATAATTAGCGCAAAGGCGATAAGTAACGCACAGCGGTAAATAACGCAAATCTATTTTTGGAAAAATCTGAAATTTAGTTTAACAGATCCTGCTCCAAATTGGTAACACTGCTGGGCTGAAGAAAAATTTCTGCGCAGAAATAGATATAGAAACAAAGTGTACATGTGTTGAGTGAGTGTGTTTTTATCACATAAGTTTATATAACTTAGAGGTTGAACCAAAAGGAAAGTCGGGTACTCGTCAAGGGACACACGTGTAAGTGACATATACGGTGGCTAGGGAGGCATCCCTGGTTAAATAATATTTGAGCATTAGAGTATAGCGGACCATAAGGTAACAGACCAGGAGGACCATAAGGTAACAGACCAGGAGGTCATAAGGTAACAGACCAGGAGGTCATTAAGGTAACAGACCAGGAGGTCATTAACAGACGGTAACAGACCAGGAGGTCATAAGGTAACAGGTAAAATAGACAAAGAGGTCCGCTATAAAGGTACAAGAGGCACAACGCCTGGGGTGTTGGTGCAGAACCCATATAGGCCACAAGCTCATGCTGAAGGAATCGCGGCCGGAAACATCGATTCCATTAATCTCTCAGTACATAACAGGTAGTGCTTATGTACTGAACGATTGGACCGCACGTAATTGTGTGCAGTAGTTAGTAATCTGACCTAATACCATTAGAGTAAAGTGGTCACAAACGCTATTTGTACATTCTGACGTGATTTGTGTAATTTTTTATTTTTAAAGGGAAGTTCGCTGGTCACTCAGGAACTATCTAACAACCCCACCTTTACTGGAAAGAGTAAGTGTCCTGCGGGTAACCCTCATATGTTCCAGTAAACACAGGTTCACAGGGGCCCTGAGTTGGGTACAGCAGCTCTGGTTACAGTGATTGCAGTACTGGCCAACGTGGGCGAGAAGTGAGTGGGGTACTTGGTAAACCGCCACCGCCAGCCTGCCCAGGACATCTTGGTTTGTTTGTAAGGGTTCGCTGAAAACCTTGATATAAAGATCAAAGGAGTAGTAAGCAACACCTGCAGATTATGGGGGCCAGTTGTTCAGGTAGGGGGCGATCAACCTCGGTTCGGGTTGATTTAGGGAACCGGCCAGTCGGGTCGGCACGATATGTGATGTGTGAGAAATATGGAAATCACGCTGAAGTTTTATGTGATGAATGGGAGAGAATGACTGTACATGATGGGGAGAAGTTCCCAAATATAGGCAGCTTTAGCCCAAAAGTGTTACAAAATTTAAGGAGGAGGATATGTCTCATTGAACCAACAAAGAGACGAAGTAAACATTATGATTATTTGCAGTTATGGCAACAGGAAGGTGAATTACAAAGAGATTCAATTGACTTTTCTGACTCTTATCTTGAGGGGAGAGATATGGCAGCAGGGAGGATTGTGGTTGCGGAGAAAAGCACAAGGTGGAACAATAAAAACGCTCTTAGCAACTGTAATAAAGATTATAAGAATAAGTGTAATAAATGTAACAATGATTATTGTAATACTGTTGAATGTACAACTATTAACCTATGCAAGTTGCACCCCATGTCAAACTTCCCTCAGGAATACAAACAAGAAAGTGAGCCCAGAACGATGTCAGCACCTCTTCCAGCAACCATCACAAAAGCCATCCAGGTGGACGCGACCAAATTGGTAAAGGCAATAATCAAACCCCCTAACGAAGGGTCAGGTGAGGTCGTGTCCACAGGTACGTACAATGTTTCATATCACGCACAAACAGATGTACCCCAAAATGTAAGACCAACACAAGATGATGTAACTGAGTTCGATCTGGCAAGGGTGATCTCAGTCCCCAATGGGAAGACTGACGATCAGGGAATCATTCCCGTCAAGGACAGTGCAATGCACTGTCTCTGGTCCCGGACCGAATTAAGATCAATTATGTCTGAATTTCCTGATCCTAGGAAAAATCTAGCCAAATGTCAAAGGTTTATTAAAGAACTAGGAAACGCCACAGGACCCACCAACCAAGAGTGGCGGACAGTGCTGAGGGCATGTTTGCCCTCCAGTGTTGACCCTGCAAAATTCATTGCTGATTGTAAACTAGACACGGAGGTACCTTGTATGGAGGAACACAATCAGGAATGTATTAGGCAGATTAACCGACAGTTAGGAATATATTTCCCAGCCGCTGTCAAGTGGAATGACATTTTCTCCATAAGGCAAAACGAAAGGGAAAATGTTTCTAATTATTTCAATCGAGCACTGCAAATAATGGCTAGAAACACTGGGATCGCAGACATCAAGACAAATGCACAACATAAAGGAATAGCGGTTAAGGTATTAATGAATGGTTTAAAGGATGAATTAAAAACAAAGGTACAGACCACCAACCCAAACTGGAGAGATATCTCGGTGACCGCACTAAGAGAGGCCGTCATTAATCATGATCAGAATATCACCAGATACAGAGAGTCACTAAGAGATAAGTTAATGGCAGCAAATATACAGGCCCTAACCACAAGACCACCCCAACAAAAGCCCCACACCCCTGCGAGAAATCCAGATATGGAAGTCTGTTACAATTGTCATAAAAAGGGACACTTTGCAAGAGATTGTAGATCAAGAGAAAGACAACACCATAATCATGAAAACCAAGGAATCAGGGAAGAACAGGGGAAACGGTTGATGATGATGAGCATCCGAGCGTTTGAGGAGGCATCAAATCAGCCAAGACCCCAGTTCACTGACACTCGGAGAAAGCCAAGGATCTGTTACCATTGTAGAAGAGAAGGGCATTATGCCAACAACTGTAATAACCCACATAAAGTTAGACCCCCTAGACCAAGAAATGAGCAAAATTACAACACACACCATTATAATCAGGGATCATATAGGAAGAATTTTGGGCCACACCCATAATATATAGTCAGGAAAGGTGATCATTAGGACTGATGGTAAGCCTGAGGTAACGGTTAACAAAGTGGGAGGTCATTCACTGAAGACACAGGAATGACCAGGTGAAAAGTTGTAAATGTATTTGTGAAAAATGTTTTTTTTTTTCTCTCTCTCTCTCTATCCCCATCTCTGACGAGTAGTGGTAAGAATTCACACATTGCATATCCACTTGGTCCTTGCAGAAGTCTACCAAACCCCAGCATGACCTCCGCCACAATGTATTTCTGGCCAGATACAGACAGTGGAGTAATGCAGGTGCTGGTGGGGAGGGACTGCTCAAGGAGACCATTAGACACATAGATATGACAGCCTAATAAGTCTGACAATGTTTTTCTAATGCTAACAATGTTTTCTTAATGTTGACAATGTTTAAAAATGCTTTGTTTCTCTTTTCTTATTGATGGTTATTGTCGAGTTATGTAATGTATATATGCACATGAATTGTTCTCTATCTCTTTTGTTTTTTTTTTGTTGTCTCTCTCTTCCCACTCATGTTTCCATGGTTTAAAGATGCTATGTCACCCCTCAGTTGGACCAATGGTAATGCCAGATTTTTGCTCCTTACAGAAAGATCGTCGGTTGGGAAGGAATATTGCATCACCAGAATGTTCGTTTGGAAGACTGAGAGACAGCACCTTTGAGAGGACAGCAGAACAAGAAGAACAACAAGACGAGAGAACTTATTATCGTAACAAGTTCTCTCCCCCTCAAACTGATTTCTTATACCCCCTTTACAAATTTCTTCTTTTCTCCTCCTGTAAGATGGACTTGCCCCAAGAGACTGTGATATGGATTTTCCTGTTGACCATGATGTTGACCAGAGCAGTCTGTTTCGGTGAGAGTACCAGCGAGGTCGAGAAAGGATCCAGAAAGGTCCTGATGACTGAGACGGAGGTGTAAATTTCCAATAGCAACCCAATCACTAAGCAAAGGCGAGTACCGGGCACGATCTAACAACCATGTTATCTGTAAACATTTTCTTTGAAGGATTGTTAGTTCAAAAAGAAAAAAAACTGTATCTGTAGGCTCTGTGACAATGGTTGAAGATGGATGCATAAAGAAATGCCAATCCAGTCTTAATATCCATATGGACCAGCATCCATTGAGTGACCATCACTCCTTAGTGGGTAACGTGTTAAACCAAACAGATTGTTGGGTATGCTCTCAAGTACCTCAGGGTCATAGCAAATCAGGGCTAGTACCATTTCCTTTAACGTTAGGGGAGGTACTTGAGCTAAGTGGTGGGAGACCGGTGGACCGGAGATTTAACATCTCCAGCCCTCCTAGTTTGAAGCTCCACCAATACCATGTGGATAGGTCCCTCTTATGTTTTAATATCTCCAATCCCCGTAAGCCGGGAAATTGGGAAGTGTCATGGAGCAACCTTACCATGACCTTTTCACACAGAGCAGATAGAATGCCTACAGATACAGAGCTTGTACGCCACAGAGCCAGTAGAGGAAAATCTTTCCGGTATAGATACACCTTAGGAAATAGAATTACTAGAGTTGGAGAAGTATCACCAGGATACTGTGCACATATCGTACAACCTGATACGTGCATTAAGCAGATGGAAGAATTAGGGCTAGGAGATTTCACCTGGAAGGTGTGTAATATGGTAATGTCTTTCTCCGTCCCATATGTTCTCCCCGATGATGCATATTTCATATGCGGGAGAAAGGCGTACAAGTGGCTTGCCCCAAACTCTGAAGGATTGTGTTATATTGGAAAAGTATTGCCTGAAGTGATGACTGTTACACATGACAAAATGAAGGACATACACCGTGGTGCCCAAGCTCCTTATACTCACACTCATTACGAGCACCGAGTTAAAAGACAACTGTCAGAAAGGTTAGAGCATCCGGCCTCTGATCTTATCCATGAATCCACCGGGATTCAGGTTCTGGTAGCGTTAGATTTCACTCGTACCGCTCGAGGAGTGATGAATTATAGATACATTTCCGCACTCGCCAATTTGTTAGATAATATCACTGAAATGTATGATGACACGTTTAGATACACTGGAAGAGAACTTCAAGCTTACAAAACAGAACTAGTTCAGCATAGGATGGTTCTTAATTATCTTACAGCAGTAACAGGCGGATATTGTGTTACATTGGCAACACAGTATGGCATAAAGTGTTGCACGTATATCACAAATAGCACCGAGGATCCGGTAGAGGTCATAGACCAAAAGATGGACGATATTCTCCAATTGAAGTGGGAATTTCGTCGAAAACACAATCTCACCCTTGCTGCTGTAGGTAATGAGCTGACTAGTTGGGTGTCATGGTTGAACCCGCGAAATTGGTTCTCCGGTTTAGGAGACTGGGCTCAAGGAGTCATAATGGATGTTGGAAAGTTTCTACTATGTATCTTAGGTGTTGTTATATTTATTGGATTGATATTTAGATGCGGGCAGGCTTTAATGAGGTGCAAACAAAGTACAAAAGTGATGAGCTTGAGGAGTGAGGAAACCGTAATTAACCTGGATTTGATTTATGACCCAATGATAGAAACCAGAATGTGATGAAAATGCGATTATACGGTCCGTTTCTTTCACCTGTTTTTCTGCTTTTCTCCAAGATACAAAGACCCCCCTTGGACGAGGAAGTTGACGAGACGCTATACAGACAACAGACAAGCACCAAAGATGAAGTTTTGACAACCTATGATATGGACACTTGATGAACTTTGCCATGGATCCCCAGTTTCCCTAGTATTTTTAAACTCACGCTAGCCCAACATTTTTGTAAATCTGATGGCACTGACAAAGCTATTTGCTCATGCCCAAGGAGCAATACAGCGCAAAGAAGACGACTTTCAACTGATACCGAACAAAACTTCGACGACAGATGTACATTTCCCTGACATAGAATATCATTGCATTTTCCATAAGTGTTCTTTATCTTCATCTCTACAACCCTCAGGTAAATGACACACATAGACGATAGGGAATACAGGCACAGATATCAGCAACCACATACCTCCCCCATTCATGTATCATCAACTAAAATGTGCATCCCCATTTTGTTACAACTGAAAGCCGAAATGAGCTCGGTAGAGTTTGACAGCCCATCCACAGGCCCTTAGTACGGGATAAGAAGGAATTCAAATGTATACTTCGCAATACCTCGAAGCTTGATTTACCACACGTACGGCACGATGATACATGACCCTCCAAACATGGACTCATACACACATGCTTCTGCTTTCTCACTAGGTCATACCCTCTTCACACCTACTCCTCTCTCCTCCCTCACCCAACCATGGAAATGAATTAACCACTGACATATATTTTTCTCCTTTTGAAATGTTTTCAGGAAGTGGCAGTTATTATTGACTGACAAAGGGTGGACTGTCAAAGTCAGAAAAATATCCCTATACACGCTGCCATATTTGCACCTCATGCTGGTCCGCGCTGCGCATGCGTACACTCTCCCGTGAAGGCGCATACCCGCAACAGCGTGCACCCGCGGGCGCACGGTATGCGTATTTACGGTAGAGTTTATGTAATCGTAGCGTGCGACTCATTCGTTACATATTTTCAGTAATAATGTAGTTTGTAGATCATGGTCCCTTTGATAGATTCTGAAAGTTTGGTTAATATAGAATGTCCCTGAGCTGAGGAATCCCTCTTTGTATCGTAGGAAGGGTCTAACAGGAGTCATGCAGTAGTGTTTGGTACCCATCGGAAGAGTATTTAAATAGCAATATTCCGGTGTTGGTTTGGAGCGTATTAATCGCTCGTGCGAATAGTTATGGACATAAGAAGTTTATGTCCATTTCTACTATTTACTCATACTCAGGTATGCGGCGGGAAACCTAGTTCCCCACCCACCTGAGCTGTTTGAAATCGTCACAGCCCACCTGTATGAATCAACCTATGACCTTTTGTTATGATGCAGGGCCGAATTCCGACGTCCAATGGACAATGGGATTGTAGGGACTGTAGGATTGCATTGTGTGTGGGGCATAAATAGGCAGGCCGACCACATCCAGCTCTCACTCTTCAACGGTTCTCATTGCTGAAAATCGGGTGCTGGATGTCCAGGCGCATGCGATCGTTTACCCTTGTGCGTAAGTTTCTCTCCGTAATCATTGTCTTACTGTGAGCCAATTTCTCTCATCTCTCTCCATTTCTCTCTCTCTCTCTCTCCTTTCTCTTTTCTCTCACATCTCCCCTAGACTAGTATTGTATTGTATTAGATAGTATTGTATTTTGGTTAGGAAGTCTCTGTTATATTGTAGTGTATCATTTGTACTGTTATCCCCTTTTACAAGTATATTAGATATAATACAGTTAATAGGCTTTGGACCCTAAACAGTTATCTGTGTATTTTCTATAGTGTTAAGTGTTCACTTGAGCGTCGGTGACGCTCAAGCAGCTTTGTAGTTAGTCAGGTTACACAAGGTTGCACTTACACCCTGTACTCACATTAAGGTATTCTGTGCATTTCATTGGTATAAGGTTTAGACATAAAGGTATAGCGTTGTGAGCGTCTGCGCCGCTGGTGATCTCTTCGTGGTCTCGAGCGTCCGCTACGCCATAGCGAATCATTACTCTAGTCATAACCAATAACGTGCTGTCCTGTGATCGCTGGGCCGTGAGCGAACGTGACGCTTGAGCGTCTCGCCTACGGCGGAGCGATCGTTACGCAACCAGCGTACCCGTACGGTACTTCTTAAGTAAACAGCGTACAGTGTTCTTAGACTTCAAAAAGGGTTGTTTATACGACAAAGGAATTTAGCATTGTCAGGGGCTATGTGCTGTGGGGACTATGGCTATATGCTGGGGGACTATGTCTATGTGCTCGGGGAACGATGGCTATGTAGTTGGGGGACTATGAGTATGTGCTGGGGGGGCTATGGCTATGTGCTGGTGGGAATATGGCTTTTTGCTTGAGGAGGTGGATGACTATGTGCTGGGAGAGGGATGGGAACTATAGTTATGTGCTGGGATGGGGGTGGGGACTATGGTTGTGTGGTGGGAGGGGTTTGGGGACAGGGGCGTATCTACCCATTGGCCAGGATTGCACTCACCAGGGGCACTGGCTGAGGAGGGACATAATGTGTAAGGGGCACTGCTACAGTGTGGCATAATGTGTATAAGGGGTACAACTGTGTAGCGTAATTTGAATTGGAGTTACTATTGTGTTTTCACACTCTTTTCCCACAAGATCATGCCTCTCTTTGAACATGTGCCTTCTGTATTTCAAATATGGTGGGGCGCCAGTCCCTTACTTTGCCAGGGGCACCTGGACTCCTAGATACACTCCTGGGCCCAATGTACTTTATGGCTTCTCCACAATTCCCCCCCCCCCCAATTTCTCCATCTTGCACACAAAGGATTTGTTCTCTACTCCTTTACACATCAATGTGAGTACTACTGACAATCCATTACTTACCTCAAAATCCTTATCACACTTTTATGAATCAAGCAGGGATCGTCAAGTGATTTCCCCAGAGAAAGAAGTAATCCAGATTCAATAGACTTCTGCTGGTTCTGCATGAATACTGAGTTGTACAGATGGCCCCTGACCATCAATGGATAGAGACAATTGATGGTTTGCTATGGGTTTACCATCAATGTTGGAGGTTCAATGTTTCTTCACCATCAATGGCAGAGAACCAATGGTGACACAGCAATGTTTTCTTCCCCATCACACATTGCTTTGCTTCATTCCCTGTTGTGTGTTTCTATAATCCATCAAAGATTTTCCATCAATTGCTTCCTGCCATTATGTAAAGTACAGATGTAAATGATACCATTCGATGACCATCCTTACTACATTGTGAAGAAGACCACATGATACAGAGGAAGTCAAGTGATGCCAAAGTCAGTTTCTCTGGGCTAATAAGGCACAGAGCAAAGCAAAAGGCCAACAGAGCATAAATTATAAAGAAACTCTGAGCCACAGGTGAAAGTTCAGCAAGCTCCAATCAGCCTCTGCATCACCTGTTGTCCAACCACTGTCCTGCCACTGTTCAGGATGGTGTGAAAATGTTCCAGTTTGGTTATAAGGCTTTAGAGAGGCTTTATGGGGAAAATTATTATTATTACCAGTTATTTATATAGCGCACACATATTCCGCAGCGCTTTACAGAGAGAATATTTGCTCATTCACATCAGTCCTTGCCCCAGTGGAGCTTACAATCTATATTCCCTACCACATGTACACACAGACACATTCACGCTAGGGTTAATTTTGTTGGGAGCCAATTACCCTACCAGTATATTTTTGGATTTTGAAAATGCACTAAGCCATTGAGAATGATAAAGTGGTGCGCAGGGCTGCCATACTGACAAAATAGGCAGCATCTTCCCCCCGTAAAATAAATAAATAAATATATATATATATATATATATATATATATATATATATAAATAAAAAAAATTCATATGCCTCTACAGTTGTGCCCCTATCAGCATATTATGCTCCACACAGTAATGCCCCAGTACCTGCTCATTGTCAGGGGTTCTGCTCGTTCCCTTTCCTCCCTGCCGCCGCAGCAAACTGTTTGTCAGCTTGCTTCAAGTAAATAAAGGGCCTTCCCAAAATGGACGCCGCCTCAGAAGAGACTGTTATTACAGATACTAGAGCCTCCTCTAGAATCTTCAATAACTGACTCTTCTGAGGCGTCAGCCATCTTGAGAGGGACATTTTCAATAGAGCCTGCGGGCGCCAGGCATACGGTGGCAGACCGGACAGGCGGCGGGTGGGTGGCAGCATGAGCAGCCCAGGCCCTCCCCTCTCTGTTAGAGAGGCCGGGCCTGGGAAAGCTGTGCTCGCAGTACCCCCCTGATGGCAGGCCTGGTTGAGAGAGTACCAGCCAATCAGCTCCTAGCTGCCAGGCTGTTTAAACATGACAGGAGCTGATTGGTTGATAGTTTATCTGTCTCAACTTTATCTCTTTCCAAGGATTAACATTTGTACCCCTAAATCAGGCAAGCATCTAAATATAGGTAATCTAATTAACCATATCTATTTTTTTTTCAGAAACATTACTACAGATTTATTGCACTTTGCCAGTAATACCCTGTTTAGCCATGTCTCATCAACTTCCTACAACAAAAGCAATGACCATTTTTCATCATGCAGCTAGCACTATTGCTTCGTATTGATCTGTAGAAAATCAGGTACACTGGCACAATGATATGAAGTTATAAAGCGTGCACCACAATTGTTTAACATAATTAATTATCCGCACTAGAGATGAGCGGGTTCGGTTCCTCGGAATCCGAACCCCCCCGAACTTCAGCCATTTTTCATGGTTCCGAGCAGACTCGGATCCTCCCGCCTTGCTCGGTTAACCCGAGCGCGCCCGAACGTCATCATCCCGCTGTCGGATTCTCGCGAGATTTGTATTCTATATAAGGAGCCGCGCGTCGCCGCCATTTTTCACTCGTGCATTGGAGATGATAGTGAGAGGACGTGGCTGGCATTCTCTCAAAACAGCATCCCAGCGTCTGCCAAAAGAGTACATACAGCATCCCAGTGTCTTCTAAACAGTACAGACAGCATGCCAGTAACTGCCAAACAATAGTTAGCATTCTAGTGACAGCAATACAGTACAAATGGCATCCTAGTGACTGCCATAGAGTAAAATCAGAATATAAATGACAAACATAAAATATAGACAGTATCCCAGAATTTACAATAACTATAACTGTAATGTCCTTTTTATTAAGGTCACTTTTAACTACTGTATATCATGTGTGTATTTATTGTGAGAGTGACTGCAAATGTGGAGAGTTTGAATGACCTTTTCATGTTTTTGCACCAGTTTTCTAAAAAGTTATACAGTATTTACAAAAAAGCTGTAACCTGAATTTCAGGGCAGGTGCAGGCAGGGGAAAAAACCTAAGCTTAGTGCAGAATCTACAGAGAGCAGTAGTCATTTTCTCGTGGTGAGCAGGAATAGAGGCCTACAATTTTTTAAAGCTTCACTGCTGGACCACAATCAAGGCAGCCCAGAATGCACCCCTTCCCAGCCTGCCCCTGCCTGCTACTCTTCTACACGAGTGTTTCTTAATTAACAGTCCTAGCTCTGCAGTACAGATAAAAAGCTATGTGCTGCTGCTCGAAACACTTTTGGTGCTGAGTCCTGCTGGTCATCACCTCCTTCCTTTCTGCTGTCACGCACAAACATGATGACAGTTTAGTTGCACCAAATATTAACTGCAGTGCAACCAGACTTGAAATAAAATAAAGGGCTCACTCCAGCCCTGATGATAACCTGATTATCTGCATCTGTGCCATGGACACTTTGTATCATCCAGAAGGTGTCACTGTGGACACATTTTATTTTAGAGGGAGCATTATCTTAGTATGATGAACCCCCAATGGCTATGTCACTCTTTGCCATACCTCATAGCAAAACTTATATTGGGACCTAGAGATGCCACTGTAGGCTTTTGGGTCCCCTTAACTACTCTGAAGAGAATATACTTGAGGCATCCTATAAATATATGCATATACCTCAGAAGACTTTTTTTTTCTTTTCAGACCACAGTAGGGAGTATTAGGGAGTGTTGTGGAAGCATTGCTGGGCCCCTCTCCAGCTCCCATAGCGGCTCCACTGGTGACAAAGGTTTCCTGAAAAAACTTTTGATTTCCTCTTTACTTTTTATTCCGTCACCTTCTTGTATCCCCCCCCCCCCCCCCCTACCATTACCTAGCAAGTCTATCTGTCCTACTGGCCCTTTTTTTTTTCCCTTCTTTAACTACTATTCTATATTGCCATCTAGCCAACCTCTTATTTCTCCTAATGTTTTGCCAGATTACTGCCAGATTAATTTAAAACAAAGTGCACATTGACTTCAAATCACTCACATTTTATAGTAGTTCAATCTAGAGATGAGCGGGTTCGGTTCCTCTGAATCCGAACCCGCCCGAACTTCAGGTTTTTTACACGGGTCCGAGCAGGCTCGGATCTTCCCGCCTTGCTCGGCTAACCCGAGCGCGCCCGAACGTCATCATCACGCTGTCGGATTCTCGCGAGGCTCGGATTCTATCGCGAGACTCGGATTCTATATAAGGAGCCGCGCGTCGCCGCCATTTTCAAACGTGCATTGAGAGTCATAGGGAGAGGACGTGGCTGGCGTCCTCTCCGTTTAGAGAAGAGAGAGACACAGTATTTTGGGGAGCATTATTAGGAGGAGTACTACTATACTGTATACTACTATACTACTTGCTGCTGAAGTGATATTTTATACTAGATTAGATAATAGATAGTGTGACTGTAAGTGTATTATCTGACTTGTGGGGGAGACACTGACAGTGGGGAGCAGTTAGAGTCTGAGAGCAGGACTCAGGAGTACATATAACGTACAGTGCACACTTTTGCTGCCAGAGTCAGTGCCACACTGCCATTGTTGTGACCACACTGACCACCAGTATAATAATATATTTTGTGATTGTCTGCTTAGTACTAGTTGCAAGTTGCAACGTGACCTGAAGTGACCACCAGTTTAATAATCAATCACCACCAGTTTAATATATATATATATATATATATATATATAATTGTATATAATATATATATATATATATATATATAATATTGTATACCACCTACCCGTGTTTTTTTTTTTTTTCATTCTTCTTTATACATACTACTATAGTAGCTTACTGTAGCAGTCTGCGGTGCTGTGCTGACCTGACAGTGTCCAGCAGGTCCGTCATCAGTCATTACATAATAAATATATATAGTACCTGTCCGGCTGCAGTACTAGTGATATTATATTGATTTCATCTCATTATCAATAATTTATCATCCAGTCTAGACTCTATATTAGCAGCAGACACAGTAGGTTAGTCCACGGCTGTAGCTACCTCTGTGTCGGCACTCGGCAGTCCATCCATAATTGTATACCACCTACCCGTGGTTTTTTTTTTTCCTTTCTTCTTTGTACATACTACTATAGAGTATAGTAGCTTACTGTAGCAGTCTGCGGTGCTGCTGAGCTGACAGTGGCCAGCAGGTCCGTCATCAGTCATCATTACCTAATAAATATATTATCTACCTGTCTGGCTGCAGTACTAGTGATATTATATATACATACATATATATATATATTGATTTCATCTCATTATCAATCATCCAGTCTATATTAGCAGCAGACACAGTACGTTAGTCCACGGCTGTAGCTACCTCTGTGTCGGCCCTCGGCAGTCCATCCATAATTGTATACCACCTACCCGTGGTTTTTTTTTTTTCTTTCTTCTTTGTACATACTACTATAGTATAGTAGCTTACTGTAGCAGTCTGCGGTGCTGCTGAGCTGACAGTGTCCAGCAGGTCCGTCATCAGTCATCATTACCTAATAAATATATTATCTACCTGTCCGGCTGCAGTACTAGTGATATTATATATACATACATATATATATATATTGATTTCATCTCATTATCAATCATCCAGTCTATATTAGCAGCAGACACAGTACGTTAGTCCACGGCTGTAGCTACCTCTGTGTCGGCACTCGGCAGTCCATCCATAATTGTATACCACCTACCCGTGGTTTTTTTTTCTCTTTCTTCTTTGTACATACTACTAGTATAGTATAGTAGCTTACTGTAGCAGTCTGCGGTGCTGCTGAGCTGACAGTGTCCAGCAGGTCCGTCATCAGTCATCATTACCTAATAAATATATTATCTACCTGTCCGGCTGCAGTACTAGTGATATTATATATACATACATATATATATATTGATTTAATCTCATTATCAATCATCCAGTCTATATTAGCAGCAGACACAGTACGTTAGTCCACGGCTGTAGCTACCTCTGTGTCGGCACTCGGCAGTCCATCCATAATTGTATACCACCTACCCGTGGTTTTTTTTTTCTTTCTTCTTTGTACATACTACTAGTATAGTATAGTAGCTTACTGTAGCAGTCTGCGGTGCTGCTGAGCTGACAGTGTCCAGCAGGTCCGTCATCAGTCATCATTACCTAATAAATATATTATCTACCTGTCCGGCTGCAGTACTAGTGATATTATATATACATACATATATATATATTGATTTCATCTCATTATCAATCATCCAGTCTATATTAGCAGCAGACACAGTACGTTAGTCCACGGCTGTAGCTACCTCTGTGTCGGCACTCGGCAGTCCATCCATAATTGTATACCACCTACCCGTGTTTTTTTTTCTTTCTTTCTTCTTTGTACATACTACTATAGTATAGTAGCTTACTGTAGCAGTCTGCGGTGCTGCTGAGCTGACAGTGTCCAGCAGGTCCGTCATCAGTCATCATTACCTAATAAATATATTATCTACCTGTCCGGCTGCAGTACTAGTGATATTATATATACATACATATATATATATATATTGATTTCATCTCATTATCAATCATCCAGTCTATAATAGCAGCAGACACAGTACGTTAGTCCACGGCTGTAGCTACCTCTGTGTCGGCACTCGGCAGTCCATCCATAATTGTATACCACCTACCAGTGGTTTTTTTTCTTTCTTTCTTCTTTGTACATACTACTAGTATAGTATAGTAGCTTACTGTAGCAGTCTGCGGTGCTGCTGAGCTGACAGTGTCCAGCAGGTCCGTCATCAGTCATCATTACCTAATAAATATATTATCTACCTGTCCGGCTGCAGTACTAGTGATATTATATATACATACATATATATATATATTGATTTCATCTCATTATCAATCATCCAGTCTATATTAGCAGCAGACACAGTACGTTAGTCCACGGCTGTAGCTACCTCTGTGTCGGCACTCGGCAGTCCATCCATAATTGTATACCACCTACCCGTGGTTTTTTTTTTCTTTCTTCTTTGTACATACTACTAGTATAGTATAGTAGCTTACTGTAGCAGTCTGCGGTGCTGCTGAGCTGACAGTGTCCAGCAGGTCCGTCATAAGTCATCATTACCTAATAAATATATTATCTACCTGTCCGGCTGCAGTACTAGTGATATTATATATACATACATATATATATATTGATTTCATCTCATTATCAATCATCCAGTCTATATTAGCAGCAGACACAGTACGTTAGTCCACGGCTGTAGCTACCTCTGTGTCGGCACTCGGCAGTCCATCCATAATTGTATACCACCTACCCGTGGTTTTTTTTTTCTTTCTTCTTTGTACATACTACTATAGTATAGTAGCTTACTGTAGCAGTCTGCGGTGCTGCTGAGCTGACAGTGTCCAGCAGGTCCGTCATCAGTCATCATTACCTAATAAATATATTATCTACCTGTCCGGCTGCAGTACTAGTGATATTATATATACATACATATATATATATATATATATTGATTTCATCTCATTATCATCCAGTCTATATTAGCAGCAGACACAGTACGGTAGTCCACGGCTGTAGCTACCTCTGTGTCGGCACTCGGCAGTCCATCCATAAGTATACTAGTATCCATCCATCTCCATTGTTTACCTGAGGTGCCTTTTAGTTGTGCCTATTAAAATATGGAGAACAAAAATGTTGAGGTTCCAGAATTAGGGAAAGATCAAGATCCACTTCCACCTCGTGCTGAAGCTGCTGCCACTAGTCATGGCCGAGACGATGAAATGCCAGCAACGTCGTCTGCCAAGGCCGATGCCCAATGTCATAGTACAGAGCATGTCAAATCCAAAACACCAAATATCAGTAAAAAAAGGACTCCAAAACCTAAAATAAAATTGTCGGAGGAGAAGCGTAAACTTGCCAATATGCCATTTACCACACGGAGTGGCAAGGAACGGCTGAGGCCCTGGCCTATGTTCATGGCTAGTGGTTCAGCTTCACATGAGGATGGAAGCACTCAGCCTCTCGCTAGAAAACTGAAAAGACTCAAGCTGGCAAAAGCACCGCAAAGAACTGTGCGTTCTTCGAAATCCCAAATCCACAAGGAGAGTCCAATTGTGTCGGTTGCGATGCCTGACCTTCCCAACACTGGACGTGAAGAGCATGCGCCTTCCACCATTTGCACGCCCCCTGCAAGTGCTGGAAGGAGCACCCGCAGTCCAGTTCCTGATAGTCAGATTGAAGATGTCAGTGTTGAAGTACACCAGGATGAGGAGGATATGGGTGTTGCTGGCGCTGGGGAGGAAATTGACCAGGAGGATTCTGATGGTGAGGTGGTTTGTTTAAGTCAGGCACCCGGGGAGACACCTGTTGTCCGTGGGAGGAATATGGCCGTTGACATGCCTGGTGAAAATACCAAAAAAATCAGCTCTTCAGTGTGGAGGTATTTCAACAGAAAAGCGGACAACAGGTGTCAAGCCGTGTGTTGCCTTTGTCAAGCTGTAATAAGTAGGGGTAAGGACGTTAACCACCTCGGAACATCCTCCCTTATACGTCACCTGCAGCGCATTCATAATAAGTCAGTGACAAGTTCAAAAACTTTGGGCGACAGCGGAAGCAGTCCACTGACCAGTAAATCCCTTCCTCTTGTAACCAAGCTCACGCAAACCACCCCACCAACTCCCTCAGTGTCAATTTCCTCCTTCCCCAGGAATGCCAATAGTCCTGCAGGCCATGTCACTGGCAATTCTGACGAGTCCTCTCCTGCCTGGGATTCCTCCGATGCATCCTTGCGTGTAACGCCTACTGCTGCTGGCGCTGCTGTTGTTGCTGCTGGGAGTCGATGGTCATCCCAGAGGGGAAGTCGTAAGCCCACTTGTACTACTTCCAGTAAGCAATTGACTGTCCAACAGTCCTTTGCGAGGAAGATGAAATATCACAGCAGTCATCCTGCTGCAAAGCGGATAACTGAGGCCTTGACAACTATGTTGGTGTTAGACGTGCGTCCGGTATCCGCCGTTAGTTCACAGGGAACTAGACAATTTATTGAGGCAGTGTGCCCCCGTTACCAAATACCATCTAGGTTCCACTTCTCTAGGCAGGCGATACCGAGAATGTACACGGACGTCAGAAAAAGACTCACCAGTGTCCTAAAAAATGCAGTTGTACCCAATGTCCACTTAACCACGGACATGTGGACAAGTGGAGCAGGGCAGGGTCAGGACTATATGACTGTGACAGCCCACTGGATAGATGTATGGACTCCCGCCGCAAGAACAGCAGCGGCGGCACCAGTAGCAGCATCTCGCAAACGCCAACTCTTTCCTAGGCAGGCTACGCTTTGTATCACCGCTTTCCAGAATACGCACACAGCTGAAAACCTCTTACGGCAACTGAGGAAGATCATCGCGGAATGGCTTACCCCAATTGGACTCTCCTGTGGATTTGTGGCATCGGACAACGCCAGCAATATTGTGTGTGCATTAAATATGGGCAAATTCCAGCACGTCCCATGTTTTGCACATACCTTGAATTTGGTGGTGCAGAATTTTTTAAAAAACGACAGGGGCGTGCAAGAGATGCTGTCGGTGGCCAGAAGAATTGCGGGACACTTTCGGCGTACAGGCACCACGTACAGAAGACTGGAGCACCACCAAAAACTACTGAACCTGCCCTGCCATCATCTGAAGCAAGAAGTGGTAACGAGGTGGAATTCAACCCTCTATATGCTTCAGAGGTTGGAGGAGCAGCAAAAGGCCATTCAAGCCTATACAATTGAGCACGATATAGGAGGTGGAATGCACCTGTCTCAAGCGCAGTGGAGAATGATTTCAACGTTGTGCAAGGTTCTGATGCCCTTTGAACTTGCCACACGTGAAGTCAGCTCAGACACTGCCAGCCTGAGTCAGGTCATTCCCCTCATCAGGCTTTTGCAGAAGAAGCTGGAGACATTGAAGGAGGAGCTAACACGGAGCGATTCCGCTAGGCATGTGGGACTTGTGGATGGAGCCCTTAATTCGCTTAACAAGGATTCACGGGTGGTCAATCTGTTGAAATCAGAGCACTACATTTTGGCCACCGTGCTCGATCCTAGATTTAAAGCCTACCTTGGATCTCTCTTTCCGGCAGACACAAGTCTGCTGGGGTTGAAAGACCTGCTGGTGAGAAAATTGTCAAGTCAAGCGGAACGCGACCTGTCAACATCTCCTCCTTCACATTCTCCCGCAACTGGGGGTGCGAGGAAAAGGCTCAGAATTCCGAGCCCACCCGCTGGCGGTGATGCAGGGCAGTCTGGAGCGACTGCTGATGCTGACATCTGGTCCGGACTGAAGGACCTGACAACGATTACGGACATGTCGTCTACTGTCACTGCATATGATTCTCTCACCATTGAAAGAATGGTGGAGGATTATATGAGTGACCGCATCCAAGTAGGCACGTCACACAGTCTGTACTTATACTGGCAGGAAAAAGAGGCAATTTGGAGGCCCTTGCACAAACTGGCTTTATTCTACCTAAGTTGCCCTCCCACAAGTGTGTACTCCGAAAGAGTGTTTAGTGCCGCCGCTCACCTTGTCAGCAATCGGCGTACGAGGTTACATCCAGAAAATGTGGAGAAGATGATGTTCATTAAAATGAATTATAATCAATTCCTCCGTGGAGACATTGACCAGCAGCAATTGCCTCCACAAAGTACACAGGGAGCTGAGATGGTGGATTCCAGTGGGGACGAATTGATAATCTGTGAGGAGGGGGATGTACACGGTGATATATCGGAGGATGATGATGAGGTGGACATCTTGCCTCTGTAGAGCCAGTTTGTGCAAGGAGAGATTAATTGCTTCTTTTTTGGTGGGGGTCCAAACCAACCCGTCATTTCAGTCACAGTCGTGTGGCAGACCCTGTCACTGAAATGATGGGTTGGTTAAAGTGTGCATGTCCTGTTTATACAACATAAGGGTGGGTGGGAGGGCCCAAGGACAATTCCATCTTGCACCTCTTTTTTCTTTAATTTTTCTTTGCGTCATGTGCTGTTTGTGGAATGTTTTTTGGAAGGGCCATCCTGCGTGACACTGCAGTGCCACTCCTAGATGGGCCCGGTGTTTGTGTCGGCCACTAGGGTCGCTTATCTTACTCACACAGCTACCTCATTGCGCCTCTTTTTTTCTTTGCGTCATGTGCTGTTTGGGGAGGGTTTTTTGGAAGGGCCATCCTGCGTGACACTGCAGTGCCACTCCTAGATGGGCACGGTGTTTGTGTCGGCCACTAGGGTCGCTTATCTTACTCACACAGCTACCTCATTGCGCCTCTTTTTTTCTTTGCGTCATGTGCTGTTTGGGGAGGGTTTTTTGGAAGGGCCATCCTGCGTGACACTGCAGTGCCACTCCTAGATGGGCACGGTGTTTGTGTCGGCCACTAGGGTCGCTTATCTTACTCACACAGCTACCTCATTGCGCCTCTTTTTTTCTTTGCGTCATGTGCTGTTTGGGGAGGGTTTTTTGGAAGGGCCATCCTGCGTGACACTGCAGTGCCACTCCTAGATGGGCACGGTGTTTGTGTCGGCCACTAGGGTCGCTTATCTTACTCACACAGCTACCTCATTGCGCCTCTTTTTTTCTTTGCGTCATGTGCTGTTTGGGGAGTGTTTTTTGGAAGGGCCATCCTGCGTGACACTGCAGTGCCACTCCTAGATGGGCACGGTGTTTGTGTCGGCCACTAGGGTCGCTTAGCTTAGTCATCCAGCGACCTAGGTGCAAATTTTAGGACTACAAATAATATTGTGAGGTGTGAGGTATTCAGAATAGACTGAAAATGAGTGGAAATTATGGTTTTTGAGGTTAATAATACTTTGGGATCAAAATGACCCCCAAATTCTATGATTTAAGCTGTTTTTTAGTGTTTTTTTAAAAAAACACCCGAATCCAAAACACACCCGAATCCGACAAAAAAAATTCGGTGAGGTTTTGCCAAAACGCGGTCGAACCCAAAACACGGCCGCGGAACCGAACCCAAAACCAAAACACAAAACCTGAAAAATTTCAAGTGCACATCTCTAGTTCAATCCAATACTCCACTGATCTCTCAAAAATATGCACAGACTACATACACAATGAAATTAAAAACGTTTTCCAGAAAAATACAAACTACATTTCGGATGGGAGTTATAATTTTTATCGGGGGCTTCTGCTGCCTACTAACCAGAAACGTGCAGTGAGGTAAATGTCTCAGGAGGCACTGGCTATTACTAGAGCCAGATTTACACACAATATATATGCCAAAGGGTTCATGTGGACGTTATACACAGGTGCAACAGTATATACTGCTTGAAATTTGGTGAGTTTTGATCAGAGATGTGCAGAAAACACAGGCAGCGGAGGCACTGCTCACCTATCAAACTTTTTACTCCAGAGTTTTGACTATAAAAATGATTAGAATAATACAAAGAAGATCTTTATAATATATTCTTTGTATTTTTCATATAATTTATATAGTCAAAACTCTGGTTTATACGTTAGTATGACAGGAAAGGCTCTGGCTAACCTCACCGCACGTCACTGCTACTAATAGGCCACACCCCGTAATTGGAGTCTTCCTGAATGGTTCTGTGATCCTGGAATACATTTACTGCCTTTCATTCTTATTTGTTCACAGCTTTTGCATTCCTTCGAAACAAGAATATTTTGTCAATCATAACTAAATTTCTAAACAAAATTGTTTTGCCTCTCTAAAACTAGTTATTTCTGCATGAATGTGCAGTGAAATTGATATTTCTCTATCAGTACACAAGGCCACCTTCTTCAATACACTAATTTTCTTAACTTGTATGCTTTCACTACACATATAAATATGCTTTGAAACCAATGCAGCTTCATTGAGTTTGTTACATTCCCACTGGAACCAATCCATGCATAGTCAAGCCAATACATGAATAGATTTCTTTCAAGGCTGCAAATGCACGCTAAGCCCAACAGCTTTAAAAGAAGCCAATATTTTTCTTTCCAAAATAGCACATTTCAATTCATACTTATATACATTATACCCTACATTATTTCTTTTTCATAATTAAACTCATTGAACTAAACTATTGGGTGTATACAGAAAACAGAGAGTTTTCATAGAACCCTTTCAAAGGGAGTTTAAACACATGAATTTTCTTTGCCTCAATGAGTGTCAATGGAACGAGACACATCTCTAAAAATGGATGTGTAACAGAAAAAGTGTTTGCTTAACAGTTGACGGTTTTAGAGTTTCAGATGAATTTATAGAGGAAAATAAAAGATGTTTCATTGTTCTGAAATGTTATTTATGTTTGAGAACAAAAATTTAATATTGAGTAATATTAGGATAGATATAATTTGGAGTTCACTGTCTGTGTATTTACTGTTTATTAGTCTTTGTGCTCATCATTTACAGGGGTAAGTACAGAATCTCACTGGCAGGGGTTCCAAATGTAAATACCATTGTACGATGTGATCGTCATTGCTATACATATCTATATCTAATATCTACCTATCTATCTGTCTGTCTATCTATCTATCTATCTATCTATTTATCTATCTAGATCCTGAGCCCTGGTAGAAGAAAAAAGTAATGTAAATGTAAATGCCCATTTCTTAAAGAGAAACTGAGAATTCAGTAAGGTAGGGGGTGCTCCCTAAAATACTAGTATTAGTATTTAGAGCAAGGAGAGGAAAATACTCTTTGGTTGGGGCACTCATTCTCAGTATTAAAATATAACTTTTAATACTGTTGATCAAATTATTTTGCTAACACCAAAAAGAATTATTAGACATAACAGACTCACACACATATGATAATAAAAATAGTCTTAGGATAAAGTTCTTAATCATCAGCACATTGGCCCAAAATATAGGCTAATGCATTGTCCCAGTGTTTTTTATATTCCTTTCCAAAAGGGAAATACTTTGACACTACTTTATTTCTTAAGCACAATATACTAAGCTTATTATTATTATTATTATTATTATTATTTTATATGTGGGTGGTGATCCGGTCAGGATCCCAGCATTTGGGATCCCAGCAGTCAGAATCCCAACACTACTTGGAATACCGACGCTGAGATGCCAACATGGATCACAATGCAGGCATCGGGATCCCAAGTGTATATATGCTAGGGAGGGGTGAGGCTAGGTTTAGGCTGCAGGGGTAGGGTTAGGCTGTGTGTGGAGGGGAAGGTTAGGCTGCAGGGAGGGAGGGTTAGGATGCGGGGTGGGAGGTTAAGGTTTAGGCTGTGGGAAGGGGGGTTAGGATGGGGGGATGGTTTAGGTTAGACTGCAGGTAGGGATGTTTAGGGTTAATGGGGTTGGGTATTAGGGTTTGGGTACTCCAGGAAATCACTGGAGAATGTTTGATTATCTGAAGTACGCAAAATATGTCTCAGTTGTTGTGAGTATATGTGAGCACCAACTATTGCATATTGTTATCTGCATACCTGTGGTAGACAGTTTTGGAGAGTCTCTCTTTTATACATTTGGCTGCTTATTAGACAGTGCCTTCGGAACCTTTATAGAAACATGTGTTGCAATTTCAAAATAAAAAGGAAAAACTTACAAAGGTACTGTATACACTTGGCTTATACTAGGCTGGGAGGCATGGAAGTACAGGTCCATGCTTCAACTTAGAATTAATTCCCCAAGTCTGAACAAAGAGCAAAATGCTTCCATATCTTTTATAAACTGTTCTCCCCCATAGTGATGTCATAACCAAGTCACATGAGATATGATATGTTCACATGAATCTATGTTATTTAAGCTATAAAATGAATTCAAACAACACTCTGAGATATGTGATTATTTATATACTTAATTTTATCCTAAACCACCCTAGGTGCTCTCAAAGCACACCATCCCAGATTGCTGATTTCAGATATATTTCCATGATTTTGGGAACTTATAGCTGTGGTAGAAATATAATTTTTTAGTCAAAAACCTACAAAATATGGTAAGATCTTTGTTCCCTGTTTATGTTCAGTCCCATGTTGTGGTTAGATGGCTGTCTGAATACCCCTGTTACTTTGATGCCATCAAAACATCTTTGCAGACTTGGACAAAAGGCCTTGTTTATGAATATATTTGCTTTTCCTGCTCACAGATGCCATAAGAGGTGTACAGTTTAATGAGACAGGAAAAACACTAAAGTAAATCACTAATCTGTTCTTCTCACCTTGCTGGGCATTCTGGTACGCATCTGTAAGCACACCCACCCACACAAGTACAACACTGGTCCTGTCATGTGCTGCCCTGTCATTCTTTGCATGGGAGTTTCTGATTTTCATGGTTGTAAATATAAATGAGTGTCAAAAATTTTGTAAACCTATAGAGCTGTAAATTTGAGACGTCTTAATGTAAGTAAATATTAATCCACGGTTCTTGGCGTTTCCCGAGGAGCACCCGTAGCAAATACGGTAAAAAGTGACAGGATCATTTTTGTAGTTTATTAAATTTTACACACTGGAGGTGAAATACAAATTTTGACACGATTATCCATTTGGGCGTTATCGTTCACGCAATGCAAGCCACACATTGGTAACGATGTCATTATGTCAACCGCGTTTTCATCCCCTTAGGGGAGGTTTATTAAAATTCTAATAAAGTTGTTTTTCTATTTTTCACCTGCAGTATACCTATGTTAAATTTAATCTTCCTAACATATCAGAAAGTAAGAGAATTAGTGATGAGTCAGTCATTGAGTCAGTGAGTGAGTGAGTGAGTGAGTGAGTGAGTGAGTGAGGGCTTTCGCATTTTTGTAGTTTATAAAATTCTACACACTAGAGGTGCAATCCAAATTTTAATCCGATTGTTCGCTTGAGCATTATCGTTCCTGCAATGCAAACCATGCATCGGTAATGATGTAATTATGTCAACATCCATTTCATCCCCTTAGGGGAGGTTTTTTAAAATCCTAATTATGTAGTTTTCCTATTTCCCACCTGCTGAATACTTATGTTACATTTCATCATCCTAACATATCAGGAAGTAGGATAATTAGTATTCAGTCAGCCAGTCAGTCACACACACAAACACACAGACACACACACACACACACACACACACACACACACACACGCACGCACGCACGCACGCACGCACGCACGCACACACACACACACACACACACACACACACACTGGTGTGATGCCCTATGTTAGACCTTGGTTTACACAGCAAAAAAACTATTCTCACAATCCCCAATATTAACAATGAGTAAGACAGGGAACGTTAGTTTAGCGGATTATTTTACTCTAGTCCTTTTCCATGCATGTCGGCATAATATAAAATTATCCCCACAATACCACACACTCTGAGATAGCTTGCCCTATTTTATTTGAAGGTGTGGGTGCTGGACAACTCCTGCATATAGTACAACAGCAACTGCTTGGGAGCTGGATAACCTCTTCAGGCCAACACTTCTTCCCAAGTGACTCCAGCATTTCCTTATTATCTGTGGAAAATGTCCTACTCTTGCCTAATGCCCTTAATTAGGGGTAATTAGGTACCTATGGAACTAGTGCAGGACTGATATTAAGTTACAGGTTTAGTGCTTGGCTTTATATTGTCTATGAGCCTAGTTCCTGTCCTACTACTGTGCCCTTGGGCTTATTGCCCTGTATAACCGTACATCTAGTGTTCTAACTATTTGTCCCAACTTAGTGCCTAACCTGTTCACCTGATGGTCTAGTGTAAATATCTGCAATGTGCCCACTAGAGTTCTACCTACTCAGGCATCTATGACTGAACCAGTCCCGATTCAGCTAGTGGCCCCCCTTCTGTGGCCCATTGGCTGCTGGTGTTTACCCTAGGAGTGGAAATCCCCACTACCCCATGACTTCTCTGCCCCATTCTTGCCCTGTTTGGCATGGCAACTTCATGTGCTGACTCCTTTTTTTTCCTTGCCAGTTTCTGTCGTATAGATGCAGCTCCAAGTGTTTACTCTTCTTCTGGGCCATTGTATTACACTATGCTACCCCTAGAGAGAGGGACAGTGACACAGTGAGCCCCTTCTGTCACATCGGGAGCTACTTGGCAGCCCTCAGCCTTTTCCCTAACAGCATAGGCGTTTCTATAATGGGTGCAGTGTGTGCGGTTCACACAGGCCCCTAGGTCCGGGGACCTATATAGCATGACTGCACCCATATATTATACTTACCCCACCAGAGTCCCGAGGCTATTTCCAAGTGATTTGCACTTGTGCACTGGAGATATCCCCAGGAACAAGGAGCGGTCGCCATGTTCCTGGAGACCGCTGTATGCGCAGTAGAGTCCCTTCCTCTCTTAAAAGAACCCTGCCTAACAGTGTGGATAACTCACCGTTCGGTGACACCAAAATAGCATAGTAGCCCTGCTATTTCGGTGTTACCCCATTAGATGGTGTCACCTGGTGTGGACCACACCCTCCTAGTGATGTGCTGCTGTAGGAAGTACATTGGGCTGCGGCTCGTCACAGCCTGGCACATTAAGTTGCACCCGGGGCATGTCTCGCCATTTGTGCCTGTGCAGCTGTGCTGCAGGTACGTAGAGCATGGCTACACCTGTATACTCTTATTTTGTTAGTTGTCCATTGTTTTATAGGGTTTGTTTTATATTCATTAATATAGGTTTTGACAGTTTTAGATTTAATGAACTAAATACAGAATATTTAGCAGATATTTTTATAACGTTCTTTATTGAGTTCTTGACTCTTCTAACTCGTAACACATCTCCTTTTTACATTTTTTAGTTAATGTCCTTTATACACAGTGGTGCAAGTAGAGATTTTTTCTTAGTGGTACTGATAGTAAAAATAGGCATGGTCACGTGTCATGAGGGGGTGTGGTCACATGAAACTAGGGTAGTGGCTATATGACAAAAGGGGCATGGCCAAATTATGCCACACACCATAATGCCCCTTACACATTATGTCAAACACCCTAATGCCAATTACACATTATGCCACACACCGTATTGCTTATTACACATTATGCCACACACCATAATGCTTATTACACATTATGCCACGCACCGTAATGCCCATTAGACATTATGCCAAACACTGTAATGCCCATTACACATTATGCCACACACCGTAATGCCTATTACACATTATGCCAAACACCATAATGCCCATTACACATTATGCCACACACCGTAATGCCTATTACATACTATACCACACATCGTAATGCCTTTTCCATATTATGCCACACACAGTAATGCCTTTGACACCATTTTACACAAATGCCCCTTATAAATTATGCCCCAGCGGTGGGCTGGTGGTACTGCGAGCCACCACCATATTTCTTAATGGTACTCCGTACCACCCTGTACCACCCTACTTTCAGCACTGTTTATACAGATCTCCGGCATATACTGTACATGTTACCTTAGAAAAACATGAAATGGTTAATGGTAAACATGTAATTGTCATCCAGTCTTTCTGGCTGTGGAGTCTGAGGTCTAAATAAAATACTGTTACCTGCCTATGATGAGTGCTGTGGAATTTCTTCTGTATGCTTAACGTAATTGTAATGGTGTTTGACTGTGTTTGTGAGAACAAGCGAGCCAGGGAGATTCAGCTGCACCTATTATATAGTCTCCAGTCTGTTATTCATCCCTGATATTTGGAGTACTTTGGTGTTAAGGGCAGACATATTCTCATATGTGTATTCAGATTTCAGTAAGTTGTGGTGGATAACTAAAGTAAATAACAGTTTCTTCTGTAAAATATGACTATGCAAAGCACACAATGCAGTTTTCAATAAGGTGCTCTGAATTTAATTATGATCTATTCTAAAGAATGAAATGCAAAGAAAAAAAAAAAGAATGAAAAGATTACCCCACACCAGGGCCATCTGACACTTATGGCAAAAGTCAATTAATAAATGAACACCTGAAAACATTCAATATTAAAATTTCTCATCAATATTGTCCAAATGCTGCAGGGAGCTGCAGGTATGACACCTATAGACAGTGTCGAACTGGGGCATGAAAGGCCCACGGGGAAAATGCAACAGAAATGGGGTTTCCCCTGTGGGCCAGTCCAACCCTGCCTATAGACTACAATATAAATAATTAAAGCAATGTACTTTGTGCACAAAATGGTGACAGATTTAGAGGCCAGTTCCTTTTAAAAAGTAGATAATGATAACTTTGAAAAGACTACACCTAGAATAGATAGTGGCCTCAGAGGTATGTGAGGACGCTGTGGCAGTGGGAATAGTAACTTGCATGTGGGCAACATGTAATTTAATCACTCATGGGGCCTAATTCAGGTTGGATCGCAAATCGCGATCGCAATTATTGCAAGGTTGCAGAGGGGGGAAGTGGTGATTAGCAAGCTGGGTGATCTTACCCTGTGATGGACGGCCCCCAGCATGCGAGACTAAGGAGTGCAAATTCTGGTAAAAGGCATAATTTTCAATCATTACTGAATAGGGTCCATAGTTTGAATAAAATAAAAGCTTTTAGGTACAGATGTGTCCTTATACATCTTTGCTACAGTCACGTCAAATAACCCTTCCTCAAGGGCTGGGACTGATATAAATAAACAAAAATGATCTGCATAATTAAAAAATATATGAATTAATAAATGTAAAAAATATTAAGCATCAATGACATTCAGAAAGAAGATTCCAGGGCAGTTTGCATCAGCAGCAGACATACAATTTTTTGACTTCCCCACTCCCCAGCATTGACTTAGCATGAATTAAAGTGTTTGTTTCCTGACATTGATAAAGGTATGGTATACAAATCTAAATCATACCCCATCAGTAAAAATGGACCGAATGATCTGAAGGGTCAGGTGGCACCAAATAAAGTTGAAAAGGACAGCAGGACTGGAGTCAATCTATTAACCACTTAACTAATATTTTTTCCAAAAACTGCTCAGAAATTGACATTTTTTATGCTTTAATTAGGTTAAGAACAACTATTTAAAGTACATCCAATACATTTTTATTTAAAAAAAAAAGTTTTAAAAAACAAACATTGGGACAAACATAGATGGTCGGAACATTGTGGTTTCAGTTTCCTGGCACGTGATCCTCTCTGTAGCCTAGGGGCTCCACAAGGAAGGTGAGGGCTGTTGTTTTTACATTTCCCCAGTGGCTGCTAATGTCTGCAGCTGCTGGGTGGGGGGTGCTGCCAGGCTGAACAATCAGCAGTGATCAGCAGCCCGGCAAGCACTGGGGGGAGGAACCAGAAAGCAGAGGGACCAAATTTGGCGTCAACCATAGTGGTTATTTTTAAAGTGTTGTGTGAAAAAGATAACAAAAACTAACACTATTTTTGCATTTGAAAGTATCCTTGTATCCAACAGCAAATTTTAACAGTCATGTATCGAAATAAGCACCACTATGGAATAGAGATGAGCGGATTCGGTTTTACTCGGATTTACTCGGTTCTCAAAACGGCATCTTATTGGCTCACGGATGTCAAGTGTTTTGGATAGCCAATCAGATGCCGTTTTGAGAACCGAGTAAATCCGAGTAAAACCGAATCCGCTCATCTCTACTATGGAATGATATGTTTGATGAGCAGTTTTAAAAAAATATATATTTATTGAGTTTTCACAATTAAACAGAAGAAAAAACATACATTTGTGGAGTCATAAAGAAAAGGCATGGAAAACAGCCAAATTGAGCATCAGAGAAAAATACAGACACATTAGTAAGATATAAAAATGGTCATGGAGATCCATTATCTAGTAGGTCCTGTATCAAAGATAAGTAAAATACAGCTGAGGATCAAACGATTGACAAGTAAAAATCGGACATCCCAAATGCTACCGAAACAAATAACAATAAAAATAGCAAGAGAGAGTGAAGAGAAACAGAAAGAAAGAGACAAAGCTAAAGAGGGAAGAGAAGGAGAGACAAAAGGCACGAAGTCTCAGTCAAAAATACACAAAAAACATTTGTAATGAGCGTGAAAACATAAAACAGAGTGTGATATGACCAATAAAACATGGGTAAATGCAAATGTTGATCAAACAGTCAGCCTCCTCAGGGGTCATTGGCAATTCGATGAAGCAAAAACCATTTAGTTGAGTCAAATAGAGACAGTACATGTTGATGATGGGAGGAGTCTAAATATTCTATAAAGGGGCCCCATTTTCTATAAAATCGTATAACATTACATTCAACATATGGCAGAGTAGACTGACGGTCCAAACAGAGAGTGTGGATAAGGCGAGAACATAAGGTATCAAGCCTAGGAGGGGATTTAATAATTCAATTAGTGAGAATTAATTTTTTCCCCAATATCAAAATAACATATAATAAAGGGATAAGGTGCCTCTTTTGTGATGGGATGCCTCAATCTGAAAAGTGTAAACCAAGCATTGCTTTGCAGTCTAACTTCAACCTAAGATGGAACGTTGAGTTAATAAACCATAAAACCTTAAACCAGAATTTCTTTATTTTGGGGCAGCTCCAGAAACAGTGTAAAAATAAAGCATTGGGAGTCCAACACTTTAAACATTTCCCAGATTCGGACGGGACCATATGTTTTCTTTGCCCAGGAGAGATATAAGCTCTGTGTGTAAATTTAATGTGAGTCTCCTATAGTTGTGTCGAGTGGAGCACTTTAAGGATATGGGTAAAATAATCTGTCAATTCCTTATACGATATAGGAGAAAGGTAATCAATTTCCCAACTCTTAACAGTCTGGGACCACAGTTGTGTTTCAAACCCAGCCAAAATATCCCAATAAAGATAACAAGTTTTATACGGGGAGAGCTGTACCAAAGCAACAATATGTGTGAGAGGATCAATATTCAGGGTTGAGCCATATGGGGGAGGTAAGGAAAGGATACAATGTCGTAATAGTGAGTACATTAAAAAAATCAGCACGTGGGATCTGAAATTTGTCAGATAAATCAGAGAAGGACAGTAAAACACTACCAGGATCGAATACACCTTTAACTGATGCAATGCCCTTTTGTTGCCAACGAGAAAATGTCACATTGTCTAGAGCCGCTGGAAAACATGGATTGCCAGAAAAGGGTTACTCTTAAGCGATTTGTTCACAGACCACCATGCCAAGTAGACATCCCAAAAAAGAGGGTTATAAGGCGCAGAGGAGGGAAAAGTAGCTTTATGGGCATGAAGTAAAGCCCACAGATCATATGGAGCACAAAGTATTTGTTCTAGGGGGTAGTTAGAGTAGGTAGAGCTGGAAAGCAACCAATCAAACACATATCGGAATGCTACCGCTTTGGTGAAAGCGGATATATCTGTCACGGCCAGACCACCCACACATTTACGTAGCCTGAGCTTAGCTAAAGCTATACGGGGCCTCTTACCAGACCATAAGAATTTAGTAAAAAGTTTATCACAGTGGCAGAGATCTGGCCGTGTCAGAGCATATGGCAGCATCTGGATAAGGTAGGAAAGTTTAGGAAAAATTATGCTTTTCAGCACCGCAACCCTCTTCATGAGGTATAAAGGTAGAGATGACCAGGATTCTAATTGTATAGCAATTTTGTGTAGTATGGGAGTAAAATTGAGAGCATAGATATCAGATAGAGAAGTCAGAATATAGATTCCCAAATATTTCAGTTTAGAAGTATTGTGTTTAAATAGAGATAAGATAGAAGAAGAGGGAGGAGAAGACAGTAGAGTGGCTGCAGCAGAGGTCAATGGTAGGAGCTCAGACTTGTCATGATTAATCTTAAACCCTGAAAAAAGGCCAAACAAATTAATGGAGTGAAGAATGGCTGGAATAGAGATAAGGGGATCAGAAATAAAAAGCAACATATCGTCCGCAAATAGTGCAACCTTGAGGGAATGGTGTGCAATATGGATACCGTGAAATTCAGGTAAGTTGCGAAGGGCAATCGCTAAAGGTTCAATTGCCAATGAAAATAAAAGTGGGGAGAGGGGAAAACCTTGTCTGGTGCTTCTGCCTAGGGGTATAGGAGCCGACAGGTAGGCATTACAAATAATTCTAGAATATGAGTCTTTATATAGTATACGTAGAAGGGAGATTTAATGGTCAAGGATGTCAAATTTATTAAGGGTTTTAAATAAATGATCCCAGGAAACTAGATCGAATGCTTTCTCAGCGTTGAGCTATAATAAATAGGAAGCGTTAGGATTTGAAGTGGAATGCAGCCATTGGTAAGCTGCAGTAACTTTGCATATGTTGGCCGAGGAGTGCCTATTGACTTGAAGCCCATCTGGTCAGAATGAATAACCCAAGGAAGCAGATATTTTATCCTGTCTGCCATAAGCTTCATGAACAGTTTATAATCCACATTAAGTAGAGATATAGGTCTATACGAGCCAGGTAGGTGAAGGTTCATGCCCGGTTTAGGCAATAAGCGAATAATAGCATCTGTAAAATATTTGGGCATAGAAGGAGGAGTAAGTAGGGCATTAAAAACCGAAACTAGAGGATCTATGAGCTTCGGTGATAGTATTTTGTAATACTCCCCGGAGAATCCATCCGGACCAGGGGACTTCACAGGTTTAAGATGTTTTATTGCAGCCTCAATTTCCTGGGATGTGAACAGGGCATAGAGGGACGACTGTGACTCCGCTGGAATGGAGGGGGTGGTAATAGATTCCCAAAAGGAAAATTCGCCAGAGATATCCCTGGGTGGTTGGCTATAAATATCTCTATAAAATTCTTGCAACAAAGAGGCAATATCTTTGCCAGTGGAGGCATATGTGCCATCAGGTCGTTGAATGGAGTGTATAAGAGATGGGGTAATAGGCGGCCGGTTTAATTACCGAATCTGTAAAACCTGAGATCTTTGTAAAATGTGTGCATATCACCTAAAGAGGAAAGTAGACCATCAAATTTGTGTTTTGCCAAAACAAAGTTAGATTTGGTACCAGGAGTTGGGGTGGTTTTATAAGATTGGTATGCCACCGTTAATTGAGATTGCAGTAATTTATATGAGGAAGAGCGGTCCTTCTTTACCTGGGAGATATAATGGATTATACCCCCTCTAATTGCAGCCTTAGTGTTCTTCCAAAATAAAATAGGGTCGGATTCTAGTATGGAGAGATTATCAAGTCTGAACTCCTCCCAAAATAAATCAAGTATATGATGAAATCCTAAAGAAGAAGCAACATAAGAAGGGAAGCGCCACAGTTTATAAGAACCTACATCTAAAGAAGAAGAGAAGGATACCCAGTTAAAAGAGAGAGGTCTGAGAGGAACATCAGCTCAATATGTGCATTGAGTACATTATAAAATATGGAGTCTGACACGAGAATGTAGTATATTCGCGAGAGTGAACCATGATCAGCAGATAGACATGTGAAGTCCCGCTCAACAGGGTGTAGGGCCCTCCATGCATCAGTTAGTAGTAACTGTTGAGTAAGAAAACAGATACCGACCCTGGAAGGCAGTCTTCTAGGTGTAATAGAATTGGAGTCCATATATGGGGTGGAAACAATATTAAAGTCACCCCCCAATACTAAACAGTTAGACATGAAAGGGGCCAGTTTATTCAAAATCATGCAAAAGAATGGGGTGGAATGGGAATCAGGGGCATATATATTACAAAAAGTATATCAAGAGGCATAAAGGGTGAGGTCTACCAGGAGATATCCACCCTCAGGGTCAATATCAGTATGTAATACTTCTATAGCAAGGCACTTCCTTGCCAGGGGAACAACCCCTCTAGCCTTTGAAGTATAAGGGGCTGCTGCAAGGACCATCCATCAATGGGTGGAAAATGTATTTATTTCTGGAAGCAGCAAATGAGTTTCCTGTAATAGCACCAAGTCTAAATGCAACTTATTTAAATATAGGAGAAGCTTTTTTTCATTTAATCGGGGAGTGAATACCCCCCACATTCCAAGAGCCCACCTTAATCGATGCAATATATCACAAAACACATAAAATAAACAATCGACTCAGACTCCCTGGTAATCAAAACAGTAAAACCCAGGGCAGGAAAGAAAGGGAAGGGGAGAAAAAGAGAACAGTAGGGGAGGAGCATAAAGTATACTCCAACAACAATTCTAAGAAACAGAACTTCACAATTCGCATTTCTGAGAAAAAACAGAGTACAAATTCTTGGAAGGCGGAGCTCCCAGCCTAATCCACCTAAACTAAGAATGTGTAAGAGGGAGGAATAATCCCTCCTAAAACCAAGTCAGTGACCAAAATAAAAACAACAAAAAAGACACTTTGGCCAGAAAAAGCAATAACACTTGGAAAAGAACAAAAATATAATATAATGCTACATCCCTTGAATCGAGATAAAAATAAAATAGCATTCTGCACAGCAATATAGCGATCAGCACATAACAGATAATATGACAACAATAAACAGGAAAATAGAGGAGTAGAAATAAATGCATAGCTGATACTTCACCACAACGGAGTACGCCATAATGTGGCCAATATTAAGAATACTGTGAAGAACCGGCGAGCAAACAAGTCCAAGTAGAACCCCTTTAGATGGAAGGAGGCAGCAGGAGGAGAGTTTGTGGAGGCAAATCTCAGACCGTGAAGAGAGTCTGACATGACGAGACCAAGAAAGCAGGAGTCAGTGTTAGATATCATCTTCCACCATAAGATGAGCCTGCTCCTGTAGATATGCAGCTGCATCATTGGCTGAAGTAAAATACTTGAAGGATGAACCATTGAAGATTCTCAGAAGAGGCGGGTAATGGAGGGCAAACTTTTTTCCCCCCTGAGCCAACTGCGAGCACACTGGGGTAAATGCTTTACGGATCCTTGTCAATTCAGGGGAATAATCCTGGAAAATAAGAAGCTTGGTATCATTCCACATAAGATCCCTCTTTCATCGAGAGGCGGACCAGATGGTCTCCTTATGTATTTAGTTAAGGCATTTGAACAATACAACACGAGGTCTAGAAGAAGAAGAATAACAGAGCTGTTCTGTACTGTGGGCCCGTTCAATCACAAGATCCGAACGGACGTCTTGAATTTTAAGTAGTTCAGGCAGGGTCTGTTTCAAGAAATGATACAAGGCTGGTCCTTTAAGAGATTCTGGCAGCCCCACTACCCTTAAGTTGTTCTTGTGGGAATGATCTCCAAATCGTCCAGTTTTGCCCAGACCTGCATGTCAGATTGTTTCAGCTGCGCAGTTAAATCTTGCATGGATGAAATGGCTTGGAAATTTTCTCCAGCAGTATGTTCAACTGCCAACACCCGCTTGGCCAGCTGTTTACACTGGTTCTTAATGTCAGTAACTGCCTGTTGCAAAGCAGCTGCATTAAGTGTGGCTTGTTCCTTTAAAATGGGCTGCACTGTCTCCCTCACAGCCTGCATAACATCAGCATAGGTGAGGGGAGAAGAGGGGAGGGAAGTGGGGGCATGGTGTGCCTCAGCTGGGGCTGTAGAAGGTGGCTGGACCTTTGTGGGAGTTGCAGAAGGTAAGAGTACCTGGGGGAGGCTGATAGTGGATGCCTCCATTCCCGGGTCCATCCCGGCAGCCATCTTGTGAGGCGCACTGCGGTCCACTTCAACCGCGCCGGAACTGGAAGTCCCGATGAGCAGTTTTTAAATTCTTTGATATATGTGTATGAATATACCAGCAACTTTAAGCCTGCATAAACACCAAGACCATGTCTTTGATTGCTTCAATAGATGCAAATTTTATAGTAAAAAACCTGTTACAGCTTCAGGTCAAGTCCAACTCCAGCCAAATCCATTTAATCAGAAAATTATTCATTTGCAAGCTGTACAGTTGCCCAAATAATTGGTAAAGGAAAAGATAACAATAATAATAATAATAATAATAATAATAATAATAATTTTATTTATAGAGCACTCTTTCTGCAACAGGACTCAAGGTGCCTTACAGACATAAAAAACAATGAACATAATACAGAAGATTTAAGTAATACCATAATAGACAAGCCACGCAGACATGAAAAGAAAACCTAGAGCACAGGGTAAGCATAATGCAGGATTTGTGTAGGCATTTTGTGAAATAACTTCCACAGGTTGTATATTCCACCATCACAGGGACCAAGTGAGGCAGCCATCTTGAGTGCACTGCGAAGGATTACCCTGTGTGGAATAGATTACCCCAAAAGAGACGACACAAAATGGGTATTTGCAGCATCCAACAAAACAGTTAGGTCCGTGTATTTTCCATCCCATCCACAAGTGTACCAGATGAGGCAGCCATGTTGGGTGCACTACGAAGGTTACACTGTGGGAGGTGATCATTTCTAATAGATATTTATGAATTATGCTTGTGACTGCATTAATGTACAGAAAACATTGTATTACTTAACCACTTAACTGGTTAATATTTTTTACAAAAACTGCTCAGAAATGGTCAATTTTTTATAATTAAAATAGGTTAAGAACATTTATTTAAAACATATCCAACATCATTTGATTTTTTTGTTTAAAAACAACCTTTTTATTCATAAACATGGGTACAAACGTTGATGACAATATATCAGACCATCGATGTTCAGACCATTGTGACTCTACATTCTCCTCGTGACCTGCAGAGCAGCTGTTGGGTGTCCACAGGGAAGGTAAGTTTTGCTTTTTTTTTTAAATTTCCCAGAGTTTACTAATCTCTGTAGCTGCAGTATGGGAGATACTGCTGGTCTTCCCTATCAGCAGTGCCAGATTAAGGTCCACATGGGCCTGGAGCTGAAATTTACAAAGGGCCTATAATATGGGGCCACCGGTGGTGTGACTAGTGATGTGGGGGTGCAAGACCAGTAGCACCCATTACTATACTCACAGCAGCACCCATTACTATACTCACACAGCTGCACCTGTTAATAATATGGTGGCCAATCCTGGGATCGGGATCGGCAGTATCCTGGTATTTTGGCCTAAAATTGGGCGGGATTGAATCCTGGGATTGGAGCTTCCAATCCCGGTATTCAGGCCAATGCTTTTTTTTTAAAGCCGGGCAGCGTCTGAGCCAGTTCAGCACACGGCTCAGATGCTGCTCAGCTCCCCCTGCCCCCGGCAGTGCGGCTGTGTGCACTGCGCAGCGTGACATGGTGTTAGAGGTCACACTGCGCAGCACAGCACAAACCTCGCTGCCAGCCTGGAATGCCCGAACCCGCCTCCTGCCGCCCATACTCACCGCCAGCTGGAGACGCCGCCTGCTGCCTGCACCTGCTGCCCGCACCTGCCGATAGCACAGCTGCCTGCCACACGGACCTGCCAACAGCACCGCCGACATCCGGACCTGAGGAGGGTGAGTATTTTTTAATTTTATTTTTAACCCTAGTTAGTCTCGGGTATTAGGACCATCAGCATTATATAAACCATATAAACTGTAAATAAGATTGTGTTTTACATTTTTATGCTATATAACCTAATAAATTGGAGTATACCAGAATTTAAAAGTAAACTGCATATGTGATATTATTGGTTTAGGAGTGAATGCTGAAAGTTATATACGCTAAGCATCAAATTTATATGGGCTGGTGGAACCCCTTCCCTCCTCAGCTGCTTTTCATATAACAAGCGTATAACACAGCCCTCCCAAACATAGCATATACACACAGACCCCCATCATATAAAGTACACACACCCACATATACACACATAGTACACACTACACACACATAGTACACCCCCCCACATATACACACATAAAGTACACACACACATATACACAAACACACACAGTAAACACTATATACACACACCCACCCACCACCACACACACACACACACACACACACACACACACACACCAGGTACACCCACACACCCACCACCACATATACACACATAGTACACACTACACACACAAAGTACACCCCCCTGCGCACACACACACACACACACACACACACACACACACACACCACCAACACACACACACACACACACACACACACACACACACACACACACACACACACACACACACACACACACACACAGTACACACTACCCACACATAAAGTACACACACACCCCCATCACCACATATACACACACAGTACAAACTACACACACACAAAGTACACACACACCACCACCACATATACACACACAGTACACGCTATACACACCCACCCACCACCACATATACACACACATTCAGTACACACATTAATCAAGAAGCCATCATTACACTTGCCAGGCTTGCGGCAGCAGCAGCTCCCCGTGCAGTCTGGGGGCGGAGCTTGGGCCTGGGAGTGACAGCAGGACCTCGGAGAAGGAGAGACTGGAGGAGAGGGCGGGGCAGCCAGCACACTGCCTGCACGGCTCCGTGACAGGTGAGAGCACTGGAGCCGGAGGAGGGGGCATGGGAGAGAGGAGGCCGCTGGCAGTATGTGACAGGAAAAAGTTTTTTCCTGTCAATGCTGTCAGTTTGCTGTGGGCCTATTTTTAATGGGGGGCCAGAAGCTGCAGCTCCATCCGCCCCATTGTTAATCCGGCTCTGCCTATTAGCACTGATCGTCTGCACGTCAGGCACTGAGGAGGGAACCAGGAAGCAGAGGGACAGAGCCCCTCTGTGAGCAGCAGCTGCTGGAAGATTCTCTTCCAAGATTCTTTTCCAGCAGCAGCAAAATGGGCATTTCTGACTGATCGCAACAGATGCAAACATGTCAGGGAAAGCCCAGCCTGGCAAATGGTTAAAGCAACAATGTCAACAAAGGTTGTGTAACATATACATTTATTATGGGATAAAAATGCTTACTAGGTTGTGCAGAATTTACATGGATAATTTGTATTTTGTTTTTAATTAAACCTGTTGATTGGTTGATGATTAAATTGGGTCAATGAGGAGAGTTTATACCTCTCAAAATATTCATGTATAAAACTATGTTTGTCAGTGAGTCAGTATGAGAACATTCTCATTGTGTCCTGAGGCTCTCTGGTAAAAAAAACTTCCAGCATCAAATTCTAATCACAGGGTCCAGGCCACACAAATATCACTGAGTGCAAAGGCAAGAAAAACGCGACAAAAGTCAAGAAATTAAATTGATATATTACATGCCTGAAGGGACAACAGAGACCAGATACTGTTACTACTGCTGTTTTGACACATTTACTGGAATTTGTTGCCTGGCTAATCATTCATTGCACACACTTATTGTAAAATATAATAATAGCTATTTAAGTCACAGTTCGTTATACGGGGAAAAAAATTAAGTTAATAAAAATGTCTGCGCACGGTGCTCAAAAAATCAAAACAATCTTTTTTCCGAGAAGAAATTGTAGTCCTGACAGTGCATTCCAAGTTGTCTGCCGCCTCTCAACTGGAATTGTTATTTAGTTTATGTCAAAACACTTCTGTGAAGGGATGCAAATAGCACATAAACGTTTGACTTATTTTGTTGTGTTGAACTGGAGCCAGACAAAGCATTCATATACAAGCTTACTTCTGAAACTCATCACCTTCTCAATGTGAATTATCATTTTGTGTGTTTGAAGAAAATTCCAGCTGACTGACACTGACTTGCCACTTTTTTTTTTTTTGACTGCTGGAAGGGATTATTTGTACCAGTATAAACAAATGCAAAATCATTTGTTTCTTCTTTGTTATGTTAGAGTTGTGTGTTAGTAAACTATAAAATGTACCGCAGCAGCTTAAAAAAAGCAATTACTTACCCCAAAGCTAATGATCTGAATGTGGTACGGTCCCTTTAAAACATGTGTACTGTATACAGTAACTAAGTAGTTAATTTTACAAGTTGGATCCAGAGCCTCCACTTTAAAGGCTGCAGCTACTATTACTGTTATGCATTGCATCTGACATTTACTAGTGATTAAAGTGAATTGGAGAAATACAAACGGTTTTGTAACAAGCAGATAGAAACATTCACCTAGGCAATATATATATCAGGAACAGAATAAATGAAACACATCCTTTATTTGCTGATTGAGTCATTTATTTCTGTGTGATATGAGAAAGGCTATTGAAGGAAAAATCAATGGATTACTTGGGACACCTCACAAACTGCTCTTTCTGTGCATGATAGAGATGTTATTAATGCTTCATTCATTCACCTTTGGTGACGTTGCAAATGTCCATTGTTTCCCTTCCCCTCCACACTGTAATGTTGATGTCAATTTGAAGTGATATTATAATAGACTGGAGTTTAACATTGAATTTTGCAGTTTAATTACCATTAAAGCAATTATAGTACTTCATAAGAGAGTAGAGTTTGGGGTCCTTTTATGATCATGAGGGGTAAAACCAGACTTACAAATTGAGCTACAGTAAATTCTTTTTGTAAAGATCATTTCCACAGATATTAATGCAAACCTGTAGATAAAAGAGCATTTAGTAATCATAGAGAGAGAGAGAGTGAGTGGGGAACATGAAATTCATTTGTACTACCATGTACAGGAGAAAGACATGCACTTGGTCTCTTTGTGGTTGTGTGAGTTCTAGGTTTTGCCCCAATATGATGTACAGTAAATATGCACGGTCGAATCACATTATTATGACCACCAGATAATAGTCAGCATGAACAGCAGGTAGACAGGCAGAACTGTCATTTTAGACACACATCTGGTAGCCCCCATGTTCATTTTGATGGTGAGCGGCATCACTGTAGCGTTTCAGTCGTCCCTCATGCACTGTTGTAACTGACGTCAACCTCTCATATCAATGGCACATGGTGCTCCGTAGTTTCCATGTTGGTTATCACAGTGGTGCCATTAGTCCAGTCACGATACACCTTCACCTCAGCAGCATGCGAACAGTTCACACACTGCGCTGTTTCAGAAATACTGCCACCCTTGGCCCGAAAGCCGATAATCATTCCTTTTTGCAACTCGGATAAATTGCCCCTTTTACCCATAACAGCAACGAGTGATATGTGTGCAGACGGCCTATCGCACCCGTTATATACCCACCAAGCCAGCGGACGACACGTGACGTACTTCATGGGCTATGCGCTGCCGACGTCAAATGTGGGAGGTGGTCATAATAATGTGACTTGACCATGGAATATTTTTTTGCAACATATATCAAAAGAGCAAAGTAATCCTGTGCTGGGAATATGAAACTCTTTTCTGAATAGTAAAATAAAATATTAAAAATGTATGTTGAACCTTTGTGAAAATCCTTTGCTTCCTCCTAACTTTTATGAAATTGGAGTAAAATAAAAAAAAGTGGAGTTGAAAGTGGACATAGTAGAGAAATCCAAAGTTGTTACTTTTCAATTCTTGAAGGTTGATTAAAATTAAATATTATCTGCTTTACATAAAATAGCTACATGTTAAAAATATTCACAATTATGTATGTAAAAGATAATAGTGATAAAAGTATATGCGACTGTGAGGTATAATATGTATGCAGTGAATTCTGCTGTCTGAATCCATTCACCAGGTTCTGACACAAAATATTCAGGGACATCATAGAACAGCTTTCTAGGGCAAGTACTCACTTGCTATTAATGTGGACTTGGCCATGTCCAGGTCCTGTCCACTAACTTCACACTTCTGGTGTGGTCCAGTCCACTTATCCGTTGGCAGCACCACAGTGGCAGCAGGCTAGCACAGTGAAAGTCTAATCTCTTAGGAGAGAATTCAATCGTGGGTGAATGGTGTGAATTGCCATTGCCGCGTGTTAAAATGCCGACAACTGCAGCCCGACTTGCACCCTTTGCCCGGTCAATTTGCACCGCGATTTGCTCAAAAGGGCTTGCTACCCTATGGGGTAGCGAAGACTTCTGAGCAAGATCCCGCTGCCATAAAGCACGGTGGCTGCCATGCATATTTGGCCAGGCTAATCCATTCACCACCAAATGAATTCCCCCTTACTATTGGGAGAACATGGGATACTGCTTGGGCGTAAGTAGTGACCAAATCTCGTAAGACCCATGAGAACTGAGACTGCAACTGCTGCTGCTGTGGGTCCCAGAGGTTGAGCTTGATTCCTGGATGGTGGTTTGTCATTCGGCATCTTGGCTATCGGGGGGTGTACTCCCAAACTTATACAGTATTGTGCTGAGCAGAGACCTATATGTATATATATATATATATATCCTATATAATAGCCCAGATCTGTGACTCTGTGCCTGTGTGTATAATGCTGGCCATGGCTAGGAGCTCTCATTTGGTTAGCGGCAGGTCTATCGCACCAGCCCACAGATCATTGGGCGAGAAACGCCCTCCCACACAGGTTACATCCAATGGGAGGTTCTGCCCTTTGGCTGCTTTGTGTTCCCAGAGCAGGATTAACAATGGGGCTGATGGAGCTGCAGCTCTAGGCCCACACCCCAAAATAGGCCCAGTGCATCTGCAGCAGCATATCCTCCAACAATTTACACAGAAACATCTGTACAAATTCGAAAAGGGCCGTGGCCACGGGTAAAGGGGCGTGGCCACGCCCCTTTTCCTATACTTTCAATGGAAGTTTGGAGAGCCAAAAAACGGTACAGACCATAAAAAAGGTAATGTACCTGCCAAAAATGTACAGTTGGAGGGTATGCCACTGCATCTGCAGCAAGTCTCTGCGCTGTAGATAGGGAAAAAATCCTTTTACTGCAGCATCCTATGTCCTGCTGACAGTACGCCTGCCTCCTACGGCATCAACAAACCCCACTCCTTAGCCGTGGCGCAGGTGGAACAAAAGCTGCTGTGGCCACCGGCATAAATGTGTATGAAAGCGGCGCAGCGGAAGGCTTTCATAGCCCTCCCTGCGCCGCATACTCCTCTGCGCATGATGTCACAGAAGTCCCTCCCCGCCACAGCTGCGCCCAGATCCCCAGAGGCCCTGACTCCGCAACACAGCACCTGGGCTGCCGGCCTTGTAGCCCTGAGATGGCTAATGTAATGGATAGAGTGGGTGATATTGCGGAGGGTAATGTCTGGACGCTGAATCAATGTAAAAGGTGACAGTGCTGTGCAGTGCAGTGGGTGTGCAGTGTCACTGACACTGCACAGCATTCACCTTTTACATTGATTCAGCAAGTCAGTCGGTTCTGCCAGCCAGTCACTATTGTTAGCGCCGGTGTCCCAGCGCGCCACATTACAGGGAAGGAGAAGCACTAAATAAGCTACAGCTCCCACCAGCACTTAGTGCCAAAGCATTCTGGCGCTAAGGGCTGCTGGGTGCTGTAGTTTATTGAGTGCATCTTCTTCCCTGTAATGCGGTGCGTTGGGACACCAGCGCTAACAATAGTGACTGGCTGCTTGGCTGCTGTGCGAGTCTCCGGGAGAGCCACTGCCAAAGGGAGGACAGCATCTTAGCTGCTTCCAGGAGGAAAAGCAGGAGAAGCATTACCCGCCCCTCCGCCACTCGCACTACCTCTAGCCCTCATCTGCGGCATCCCCACACCCCCCCATCACCACCCACGGTGGCTCCAAGCCCCCTCCCCCACTCGTGACACCACTGCACCTGCCCCTCCTCCACCCGCAGCACCCCCGCAACCACCACTACCCCACCCACGTCTCCCCTGGACCCCCTCCCGCACCTGCCACTCCCCCAATCGCAGCACCTATTAGGTGATTCATCAGGCCCTGCGTGCACTGTTCACGCCGTTGCAAGGGGCTACAACCCCTTAACCATCGCACGCCCTTTGTCCCTGCAATATTTAAAAACTCACGCAATTATGATTGGAGGTAATACTCCATATAATAAAAATATTGCACGCCAGAGGGGCGTGCAAGGGTTAAGGGGGCGTAGCTCCTTATGACGGTGTGAAGAGCGCCCGTAGGGCACGATGAGTCACCTTGTACAACTATATTGTCACACACATTGGGGGTCATTCCGAGTTGTTCGCTCGCAAGCTGCTTTTAGTAGCTTTGCACCCGCTGAGCCGCCGCCTACTGGGAGTGAATCTTAGCTTATCAAAATTGCGAACGAAAGATTCGCAATATTGCGAAAAGACTTCTCTGTGCAGTTTCTGAGTAGCTCGAGACTTACTCTGCCAGTGCGATCAGTTCAGTGCTTGTCGTTCCTGGTTTGACGTCACAAACACACCCAGCGTTCGCCCACACACTCCTCCGTTTCTCCAGCCACTCCCGCGTTTTTCCCAGAAACGGTAGCGTTTTTTCACACACTCCCATAAAACGGCCAGTTTCCGCCCAGAAACACCCACTTCCTGTCAATCACATTACGATCACCAGAACGAAGAAAAAACCTTGTAATGCCGTGAGTAAAATACCTAACTGCATAGCAAATTTACTTGGCGCAGTCGCACTGCGGACATTGCGCATGCGCATTAGCGACTAATCGCTCCGTTGCGAGAAAAAAATAACGAGCGAACAACTCGGAATGACCCCCATTGTCCTAGTAAATTGTTGTAGTCTTACTTTACGTTAGACGACTGACATATTTTATGATTTCAAGCAATATGTATTTTTGTTTTTAGTCTTACCAATGTTTAATAAAACTTTGTGGTAGAATCATTCTAACAATAAATGCATTGTGACATATTATAGTGGACACACTGACATATTATTTGCCTTAAACATTTTAATATCTGCATATTCATATGAAAAAAAGAACCTATTACTTTTATAGCAATGCTTCAGCATTCCAGATTACATTTAATTTAATTTTTATTTGGACAGTTGATCCTGTTGGTTCCACAGCATCCACAGTAATTTGCTTAAATTGTTCCAGCCATTAATTTATTCCAGATCTAGACATTAACTACCTGGCCACTATTCCTTGTGCATTTGAGGAGAGAGTAATAATTTCCTCTACAGCTTCTGTGTTTGCAGTTTAAAATTGTATTAATAATAACTATGTACGGCAATATCAAGCACTGCGGTGGTTTTTCTGATTTCCAAAACTAACCTAGTACATTGTGCGTATGTGAGTCTCTGGAGTGTCATATTGCTTTGGCCAGGTCTATGTTAGAAAATACACTTCCATCAATATTATAATTGTAATGACTGATGGATTTATCACACTGCTTGGCTTCCACAAATGCATATTCATATATTTATTGATGGTATGACCTTGATATTATATAACCTTCATTATTTGTAACTAAACAGTGTTTTAGATATAAAACAATATACAAAACTGCAAACCATGTGGGTGCTACTTCCACAAATAGATGTCTGCTCGTGCAGTCATAGACTCAGGCCCATATAATACATTTTCAAAGTGCCCCAGGAAAATCAGTCTGCATCTGTTTTTGCAGGAAGCAGGCAGGGCCGGCAACAGACATCTTGGGGCCCGGTACAGTGATATCACTGGTTCCCCCTCATGGCAACGGAATTTGCTGCGCTATATAATAAACTGTTATTAAATAAATATATATATATATATATATATATAATTTATCTACAGTATACATATATATAAATATGTATATCTCTTCTTCCTCCTCCCACACACACCACGGTTTGTCTCTCCCCAACAACTCCATGATGATTCCCTGCTCACTCCCTGCGGACACTAAGTGGCATATGCGTGGGGCCCCTCTGATCCTTGGGGCCCGGTCCAGTTGCCCCCATTGACCCCCTGTCGCCAGCCCTGGAAGCAGGAAACAGATTTGACTATAATTTTGCCTCATATTGTAAAAGAGTAAAATGTCAAAGACCTGCCTATTACTGTACCACTTTAATACCACTTCTTTAAATAAAGTCATAATAATAATCAGGAGAGGGTACGGATGTTGGGATGGTATTTATTGCTTGTGTCGCGTTTTGTGTGCTTTAATATTTTCATTACATTTATCAAAGTGCATCTAGAGGTGCTCAGTCCTGTAAGAGTGCAGGTGGAAGGTGCAAAAGATGACACATTGACAGTATAGATTGACTACTAGTTTTGGCATTTCTAGAGTTCCCATAACACTTAAAGTTGTAGCCACACTCATCCTTGCTATAGTTTCACCATAAATGCATCTTTGTTGCGACATAAATATAACTCAGGGTGGTATGATAATAAGGCATAGTAAGGCGTACTAAAGTGCAGGAGGATACACAGCTTTACCACTGGGTGGCGATTGCTCCACTTATGGAAAATACAGTGCTGAATACAAGATCAGCGGATGGATATAGCTCTACAGAGTACTGTGCAATAGTAAACCTTGACAAGTGGGCCAGTCACGGAGTATACTGAAAAGTTTTATAGTCTAAATAAAAAGTTCTCTTTTTAATATACAGGTCACACATGGCCCTTGCAAGTTTAACAGGGACCCAGTGATAGCATGCCATAAATTCAGGGGGTAATTCCAAGTTGATCGCAGCAGGAAATTTTTTAGCAGTTGGGCAAAACCATGTGCACTGCAGGGGAGGCAGATATAACATGCGCAGAGAGAGTTAGATTTGGGTGGGTTATTTTGTTTCTGTGCAGGGTAAATACTGGCTGCTTTATTTTTACACTGCAAATTAGATTGCAGATTAAACACACCCCACCCAAATCTAACTCTCTCTGCACATGTTATATCTGCCTCCCCTGCAGTGCACATGGTTTTGCCCAATTGCTATCAAAAATCCTGCTGCGATCAACTTGGAATTACCCCCTCAGTACGAATATTGGCACAGAAAAAGGTCTTTCTGCATTAAGCAGATTGTGAGTCTTTGACAAACTGAAAATGACAGTGAAAAGTACCGTAGAGAGTAAGAGCAAGGTAAAAAAAAAAAAAATACATATATACATATACATACATATATATATATATATATATATATATATATATATATATAGAATAGAACAGCCCGGCACTCCCTGAATATGTCCAATAACAGGCCCGGGTGCCCTCCGGAATAATGCGACAATGGATAAAGAAAAATCAGCGGCACTTGAGGACTTCAAAGTAATAAAGATGTGTATTAAAACATCACAAAATACAAACTGTGACCGACGTTTCGGGGCCCATAGCCCCTTTTTCAAGGTGTATGTCTGTCTGCTCATATGAAGAGCTGACTGTGCATCTTTGGACGCATATTGAAGCTGCACACTACACAGCCACACAGATACACAGCTCCAGGGGGTGCTCGCAATCACTTACAGTAACTACAGTACAAGTATAAGCATAGAAAAAGGTTTGCTTGCTTGTTACTGCTTATTTTGCCCTTTTGAGTTCCTTCCCCCAAACCAAAAGCAAGAAGGAGCCATTCATCACAGAGGGTGGTGGTGTAAATCATTTTGCATTGAAGAAAATGCTCTGCAGTTTCCTTCTCAATGTCCCTTCCTCTACTTTTATGTTTGTGCAAATCAAAATCTGCATAAATACAGATGTAGCCATGCTCCTCTTACCAGCGGTATGGGTGCACGGGCACACGTGCTGCACTGAGCATTGAGTGCGACTTAGTACGCCGAGCTGTGACTAGGTATGTCGGCAATTCATTCCTATGGCTGTGCGTGTGCATAAGCATACACATGTCATAGTCAGGGGCTCACTAGTTGCACCAGTTTTGCTGTGGTTTAGACGCTCGGCAGCATAGCTGAGCATTGCCTAATCTGTAAATACATTTTTACCCATAACTAGCATTCAGCAAGCTATTCTCTTGTATTCAACAGCGGCTAATTTTCGAAACACAGTCTTAGCCCAGAAGTACATAAGTGATAAATAGGTGATACATTTATTTATTTATTTTTTACTTTTTTGTACTTTTGTAAGTGATCTTTATAGTATTTATCATCATTGAGGCACACCACAAGCCAGGGTAAAACAAGGTGCATTGACAAATGCAGGAGGCGTAGCCACGTCCCCATTAGTAAAAAGAATAGATATCTAATGGCCTGATTCAGAGTTAGACGCAAACCATTTTTTACACAGTTGAGCTATTATAGACTGTCTGCGCATGCGTCTAAGTCCCACTGCGCATGGTCCAGGGCCGAAACTAGGATTTTTGTCACCCGGGGCAAGGTAGTAATTTGGCGCCCGCCCCCAAAACATCCCCCCCCCACAAAAAAACCTTGTCAGACTAAAATACTTAGATTATGAAAAATTTTGAAGAAAAAAAAGGGGGATACTATTGGACAATATTCCCCTATGTGCCTCAAATGCCCTATGCGTCACATGCCCCACTACATGCTCCCCTGTGTGTCCCCATACATTGCACTATATCACTGCACTATATCATAACACTTCATCACTGCTCTACATTCCCCTATCCACTGCACTATATCGATATACTACATCCCCAACACGCTGAACTACATCACTACACTACATGCCCCTATACACTACACTACATACCCTATATACTACAGCATATCCTCCCATCTGGGAGGCAAAGCGGAGGTTGATACTGCTACCTGGAAGCACAGTGCCGATAATAAAGTCTGTCTTTAAACTCACCACAAAGCTGCTGTAGTGATACACGGTGAGAGTTGGAGGTTGTCCAGGCTCTAAGTTTCCACTGTCAAGTGGACAGCTAGCAAAGTGAACCTTTGATTTCTGTAACATTGGTGACTGCACCTTTTAGCAAGCATAAGCCTGGGGCAGTGTGGTGTAGCCTGCAGCTTGTTATCGGTTGGTGCTGGGCAGGTAGCCGGAATCATAGCCTGCTGAAAAACACAGCACCAACAGCTCGCTTCTATAGCTTGTACAGTGCACTGCACACTAGCCGCAGCACTGCATGGCAAAGAGTTTAAGACAGTAGCCGACATAGGAGAGATCCCAGGTATTGAAGCTCACCTGCACAGCATCGGAGGCAGCTGCAGCCAGACAGGTGGGACAGAGACACTGCCACGGGAGCCGTCTGCTGTCTCACTGGAGCAGCACAGCACTGCCGGTAAAAAAACAAAACAAAAAACCCTGCTCCTCTGTAACTCCTCAGCGCCCCCTCAAATCCTGCACCCGGGGCGCATGCCCCCTTAGCATCCCCCCTAGTTACAGCCCTGCATGGTCTTTTGATGGCAGGTGCAGAGTGGATTTATTTGGAAAATGAGTGACAGGTAGTCAGCATATGAGGGGAAGGTTGTGGGGAGTGGCGTCAAGAACGCAGGCATGTTGTGTATGCAGCTTGCGGAACTCGCAAAACCACCAACAGGCCTCTCAATACAAATACAGGTGGACACAGCATTTGCATAGTTCTCATAGTCGCTGCATACACATTCGCAGCTGCAATAGTATTAGTGTACATCTCTGAATCAGTCCCTAAGTTTCTTCCTTCACAGCTTGCCAGGGCCCTTTTGGCACCCTCATGCAGACCCAGGCCCATGTATTTAGTACTTGCTTACCCTCTCTTAGCGCCCCTGTGTATCATTGCTATGTTTATTTACTCCCGAGTCCCTGACAATTGTGAGTGGTTATGTGGCCATTGGAACCAATGATTTCATAGATCTTTTTAAAGCTTTGTTTTTTAGAGAGGTGGAGAAGAGAGAGCAAGTACATACTTAACACAACGGCAACTCTGTATCACAACATGTGCAAGTATTTCTAGATTTACGGCCAAGCAGACTTTGCAAATGGGATTGTGGTGTTAGGCACATCATCATATTATAATCTGTACTATTCCTGAGGAGCAGAAGTATGCACCAGTGGAGAGCTGGAATTGAGAAGAAATTTAGCTTCCATTGCAAGGTGCGGAGTTAGCACCAGAGCACCTTATTTTTTTTTTTAAAAAGGAGATTTTTGTGTAATGAGATTATTACATTTACATAAAGTAATATTCAAACCATGTGGAGGGGTGCATGAACTCTGAGTTAGGGTATATTTGGCCAAGAGGGACCTGCTTTGTGCAACCATGTTGCAATTCCAAGGGCACTTCAAAAACCTGTAATATAAAATTTCACATACACCTAACTGACACATGATAGAAAGGCAATATTTGTGCGGAGGGGTGTGGCTTGGCTGGCGAGCGGAGAGGTTGCATCTCCACTTAGCTCCTGCAGCCTTGCAATATTAAGGACATCTAGAAAAGGGTCCCCCACCCCTAGTCAGCGGAGTTTGCTCCCTGATACTGAGGGGAACCTGTCCCGCAGCTCTCCGGAAGCATTGCCCCCGGCTCAGAGTCTCCCCGTGGTGTGGCTCACCTGCTGTATGGAGCTGCGGCCTCTCCCATGTGTCTGCTCCAGGGGTCATCCCAGGAAGTAATCTCTGGTCTCCGGTTCCCCTTCACCTGGGTTGACAGTGCCCGCGGCACCGTCTGCAACCCCCTGATGTGAGACCGTAACTGCCGGGCGGCTCCCTGTCTTCTGGAGCCTGGAGCTGCGGGCCACCCACCATCTTGGAGAGCTGAGGAGTGCATCAGCGCATCCCTCAGGTGCACTTCCCGGCGGTCTGCTTGGTGAGGATCTGACACTTCCCCTTCCTTGAGATCACAGCTCCTGCTGCCGTGTAGCAACCCACACTGCTCCATGACCATCTACAAAGGGAGCTGCTGTGGCCCTGGACCCTGAGGTTGGTGAAGCTGCTGTAATTGGGAGGCGATAGAGGGAGTACAGCATGCACCACCTTTTGGGCTTATAAAGAGGTGCCCTAAGATTACATTGAATGCTGACTGGGATTGGCTGAGCATTATTAAAAGATCTGTGTGTCATTCACTAGGATAAGGAGGGTATGCAGACATTCACCTCTCACTTAGAGTGGATGCCTATCTTCTATAAATCCCTGCAGTTGGGAGTTACACAAGGTGTCCACAGAAGATATTTACCTGTGTCACTGCTGTGGCAGGAGGACTGCTGGGTCACACAGTTATCTACAGTGTCTGCACACCTGAGGCTTGTAGGCTACAGTCTCCCCATTATAGGGCAGATTGGTGGAAGGAGACCAGTGCAGGCATGGTCTCCTTTGTAGATTTCTCCATCTACCGGCCTGATTTGCAACTACTTGGAGATAACAGTGGGGCTACCGTCTTTTCAGGGGTATTGTGAGAGCCCTACAGAGGTGAGAGTAGTGTGCTGAGAGATGTAATCACCGTCAGCTTGCTAAACACCCCTACTTCGCTCCTGTCTGTTATGAAGAACTTTTAACATCGTGGAAACTTGATCGAGTGCCTCTGATTCTTTTTTTATAATTCTTCTTGCCGACTCTATGGGAACGGAGTCCAGGTTGTAAGTCTATGTCACCTAAACGTCAGAAAGATTTGACTTCCATCCCAACAATGAATCTTTCAAAATCCCCCCCCCCCATGCAGACCTCAAAAAGTGCAGAGACGGCAGATACCCGACCAAAGCTATCCCAGGGACAGGAATCACCTGCAAGCCACGTTGGTACAGATTCCAGCATAAAACAAAATATGGGAGATGATGTCAGCATCCAGAGTCTTACCTCCGGTTCTGGTCCCTGCGGCCTTCCTGTTGGTTGGCTGGTGTGGCTGCGACGGATAGGAGCTGCAGCAGCGAGGTCCTCCGGTGCTGCTGCTGGGCATCTGGAGGCCGGGATATGGGTCCTGGGGAGCAGAGCATGGCAGCCGGAGGTGTCTGTTTCCCGGTGTCCTGTTGCTGGAGTACTGCGTCTGGGAGGCTGAGGCCAGAGATAGTGGCTGTGTGCTGGTTCCACATGTGTCCTCTGTGCAGGTAGCAGCCGTGTTGGAGACCAAGCCTAGCCAATAGGTATCCCAGTTCGCGTCCAGCCAATCTGGTGCAGTCTTCCCTTATAAAAAGGGGTGGATGCTTAGCTATGGTGCCAGTGCTTTAAGTTACTTGCTGCTGTAAGGTGCTCAAGCTCTGTGCTCCCAGGTTAACCCCTGGAATCCTAGTTCTGCTGTGGCCGCCGGTGGTCAGTTCTGTCATTGCAGTCCTTTGCTCTAAGTCCACCGCCTCTTGCAGTTTAACTACTGGGTCCACTACACAGTAGAGGGTCTCTGTTTGCTGACGGTACTCACAGCGATCCTCTCTTTAACATCATATCACAAGTCATCTCTCCATTCAGTGCTCTTCAGCATCATTTACAAATCACAAGTCATCTCTCCATTCAGTGTTCTTCAGCATCGTTTACAAATCACAAGTCATCTCTCCATTCAGTGTTCTTCGGCATCGTTTACAAATCACAAGTCATCTCTCCATTCAGTGTTCTTCAGCATCGTTTACAAATCACAAGTCATCTCTCCATTCAGTGTTCTTCAGCATCATTTACAAATCACAAGTCATCTCTCCATTCATTGAACTTCGGCATCATTTACAAATCATAAATCACTTCTTCATTCAGTATTCTTCATCATTGTTTGCTAGTCACAAACATTTCGTCCTTCAGAATTCACTCAGACTTATCTCATAGCCGTTGTGTATGATGAAGTCTCATTAAAACTGAACTATTCTTTCCTAGTGTTTTGTTCTCAGTCATTGATCAGTCGTCAGATCCCCAACTCAAGCCCAGCATGATAGATGATGCCTTTCTTACTCTAGGCTCAATTAAACAATTATTAGCTTCCTTTAAGGCAGATATTGTGGCCTACTTTACAGCGGCGCTACAGACATGTCAACAGCCAGTGGATGCACTGGGGCAGCGTACGGACCATCAAAAACAAGCTGGAAGAAGTCGTTAAATCTCACAACGACCTGGTCACACGGTATGATGAATTACAATCTGAGGCTTCAGACCTGAGACGGAAAATATGTGACCTGGAGGACACATTACGTCAAAATAACATCAAAATTCGGGGTATACCCAAAAGTGTCCCCAATCAAGACCTAACGCAATTTGTGATGGACTTATTCATGAAGCTTCTACCTACTGTCTCTATAAATTACCTTCTTTTATATCGCATTCACCACCTACCGAAGGCGAAGAATGCCCCAAAAGATGCACCACGAGACACTCTAATGCATGTACACTATTACTAAATCAAGGAGCAGATCTTCCAAGCAGCTATGCCCTCGAACACCTCGTCTACAATTTTGGAGGACCTTCAGATATTTGGTAACCTTTCAGCCGCGACACTGGCTTTGCAGAGGTCCCTTTGTCCAGTGACTAAGCCAGTATGGCGAGCAGATATCCCATACAAGTGGGGATCCCCACATAGCTATTAATCAGAAGGAATGGATCTACAACAGCGGTCGCCACCTCAGATGTGGGGATTAAACTCCTTGTTGCGTGGAACATAGAAGACGTTTCAAGTAAAATTCCGCAATACCACAAAGTGGATCAGGAATGGGCGATAGCTAGAGGCTCGACTTGACTTCAATTCTTCCAACACAGGTCATATGGTCATAAATGTATCATAGGCACTACAGTGTTACAGATGCAGGGCTGGTATATTGTACTTCCTGATCTTAGATTTTATAGAATTTACCTTAGAGGCTTGATGTGTATTCAATAGTAGTGGATACCGACTTACTAAAACCCATCTATGAATGTCTTCCTGTTAGCACCTTCTGGTCTTACGGAGAATGTTTAAAAATGTTTACTATGGATGGACATTATCTTTATTATGATCTGTGAAATTCTCAGATAGGCTACTTCAGTAAAAGGTAATTTCATCGAATAACCTGCATGTCCTGTTGTTTCAGACAATTAAGTAGTTGTTAGACACACAAAGTTGTGTATGTTTCCTTATTGTGAACAAGTTTCTGCATTCACATTCATGTTTTTCTATTTTTCAGAGCGCGAGGGAGGGTTAGAAGCCTCGCCACAACTCCGATGTGTTGCCCATATGGGCAACCCAAGGCGGCATCCTTGTGGTGCTTTATTTTCCCACTTTTCTATTCCCCAGTTGACTTTATTTTTCTTGCAGTGATTTCCTTCTGCTTCACATTTTCTGGGTTCTGGCACACTCCAGTGCAGCTATTTACAAATACCCGACATGGTTTTCATTGCATTGCAATCTTTTTTTTTTTCTTGTTACCTTATAGTTAATGTACATATTGTATATATACATGCAATTTCATTTTGGACAAACAGGTTTCAGACCAAGAAGGCAGGTATCTAATTCTAGTAGTGAAACTGGAAGCTAAACCCATTACTCTAGCAGTGTTTTATGCTCCCAACCCTAAACAAATTCCTTTTTAAAAAAAATTCTAAAATCCTTCAGGAATATAGTGTAGGGTCGATATATAGTGTAGGGTCAATCAAACGTGATCGTTCCCAATCATTTAGGCATATTCTTCATGAATATGACTTGTACGATATTTGGAGAGCTAAGAATCCAGCCGGTAGGGACTATACCTTTTTCTCCCATGTCCATATCTCCTATTCCAGAATAGATTTGGACAAATGGACATTGCAACACAAAAAAAAAAGGCTTCTATCCGGCCAGTAGCTTGGACGTATCATTCAGCTCTGTTTTTAAAGTGGGCTATTACCACACCTGGGGTACCTCCTAGACCATGGCGCCTGGGTAACTATCTACCTGCAGTCTGTATTAATAAGACATCTCGTTTGCACCAAACTGAACTGGAAGCACAACTTATGCTTCAGAAGGTCAACTTAAATCTTCTCCATCAAAAGAAAAGGTCTAACACGACCTCAATAATATTAGAGAGGAATTTAACAAATTTTCACTTACAGAGGTGCATAACCCTATTAAAGTTAAAACAAAAATTTTATGTACAAGGGGACAGGGTGGGCAGGATGTTAGCTAGGAAGAGGAGAGGGAAACTAGCCAGAGAACGTGTGAAAGCAGTTAACAATTTCAATTCTATTAAATTAACAGACCCCACCGACATATCTAACGCTTTTTCTAGCTATCACTCAATCCTCAAACCTACAAGATGACCCCTCAACTCCTCAACCTTCACAGGAAGATATTGAGGCCTTTCTGAATGACATCAAGCTTCAATCTTTAAATTCCAAAACTATCCTAGCACTGGACAGACCTTGGACCCATGAGGAAATAGGCACTGTAATTGACTACCATCAGAAAAGGCTCCAGGCTCAGATGGATATACTAACAAATTTTACAAATGCTTTAAAGATTCTTTAATTCCCACCTTAACATTAGTTTTCAATCATGCATCCGGTTGTGGCTCATTTCCAGCAGAAATACTGGTTGCCCGAATAATTGCTTTCCCAAAACTGGGTAAAAATCGGATTTTTTTTTTGCCAAATTACCGCCCGATAGTTCTGTTGAATATGGAAGTTAAAATATACGTGAAACTTATTGCCAGTAGAATCAGTCCCTCCCAAATCTTTTACATCAAGACCAGGTAGGATTTTGTACCAGGTAGACAATCCCCTGATAACCCAAGAAGGATTATTGATGGATGCCTTCTCTGCATCTGATGTTCCTCTTCTTTTATTGTCATTGGACGCAGAGAAGGCATTTGTCCGCGTCCATTAGGGGTACTTATGGGCAGTTTTAAGCAAATTTAGATTTAATGGGAGAGCTCTGACTTCTATATTGGCTCTTTACACTAACCCTTCGGCAAGAGTGTTTGTGAATGGGATGCTCTCATTGAATTTTCATATCACAAATGGCACTCACCAAGGATGCCCCTTAACTCCTTTAGTCTTTGCCCTTTCAATTGAACCTTTGGTAGAAAAATAAGATCCTGTGATGGGATAAAAGGCCTGGATTTATACGGGAATATATATAAGGTTTGCCTCTGATATGCTACTCACCCTAGTGGACCCACAATTATCAATACAACATCTTCAGGTAATTTTGGAAGAATTTTCCAAAGTGTTATTCTACAAGTTGAATGGCACTACAACGGAAGCACTGCCTATTAATACCTCCCCCCCCCCCCCCCTCCCAGAATCTTGTGACCACATTGAAAACATTATATAAGTTTGACTGGCAGGATAGAAGTCTAAAATAATTAGGAGTCCAGATCACTTTTCAAAGGTGTCAGATTTAATTATAGCAAATTATCTTCCTTAACTGCGAAAGATTACGCAAATCACTTCAGACTGAATAATGTATCACGTGTCGGGTTTTGGACGAATAGCAGCTTTAAAAATGATGATCCTTCCGAAGGTTTTATATTTGTTCAGAACTATCTCCATTCCCCTTCCAAATTATTTATTTGTCAAATGTAACTGTCTTTACTAAATATATTTAGCAGGGTAAGAAACCAAGATTAGCAAAAAAGATGATGACTCTTCCTAAATCTGAAGGAGGTTTAGCTTATCCGGATTTACATATGTATCAATTTGCATGTATCTTGGTCCAATTAGGTGATTGGTTCAATCAGGATAACCCCAAACCGTGGGTAAGCCTGGAATGAAGCATGATGTATCTGCTCCCTTTAACCGACTTGTTATGGCTACCAGCATCTGAAAGCAAATTACTCACCAAAAACTCTTATGTTGTACAAGCTACTCAGAAAACCTGGTTGGAGTTGGTGTATAAATCAGATAATATTTCCCTTCCCTCTACAGATGTATCCCTAGCGGGCCTGATGTCTCTTATCCCATATATGAAGTTGGATGAGTGGTTATTGACACTTAACGAGATCACTGAGTTAGATTCCCTTTTCCCTTTTGCCAAAATACAATCTCACTTTCTTTAGTTTTATAAATAAGACATTGGTGGACGCAGTCTACACCTCCTCCGCATACAATATCCCCTATCCCCAAATACACTCAATAATTATTGACCAGGAAAGAAAGTAGAGGGGGTATAACCAGATGGTATCATTTTATGAACATCTCTCAGACCGAACAGAAATTCCCATTTCAGGTTAAATGGGAAGGAGATCTTGGCTGTATCATATTGGATGAAGAATGGACATCTGATTTTTAATCCGGTTTCCATCTCTCTAGGATGTGTATCTCATATAGAGGCATTTTATTAAATTTTACACCACTTATATTTCACACCGGTTGGACTACTTTCAATGAAACCAGATATATCTAGTAAATGTTGGCGTGAATGTGGTAGTGTGGGAACTTTAATACACATTTTTTTGGACGTGTCCAGTTATTGTAAATCTTTGGATATCTGTGTTTTCTCTTATCTCTAAAAACGTGAGAGATTCTGTAATCTCTTATCCAAAATTAGCCTTAATCCACATTTATTGGGGAGAAATGTTTTACAATGATAGGTATATTATGAACCATATTCTTATCACTACAAAAATATTAATAGCATGTCAGTGGCACACACCTATACTCCCTAGTATGGAGGCAATAGAAAATGTACACTCTCACTACAAATTTGAAACGGCTGGGGTAGTTTACGACTCCTCGGCTTCTTGCCCCCATTTACATTGGTTTCCATGGAGCAATTACAGATATCTTAAGTAATCAAGGGAGAATCCCTCTGTTTGAATCATAGTCATTATGAGAACTGGTCCTTTAGTATGGTTACTATTATTCATTATTGTATATACACTCGTCAGCTGTTTGTTGGATTTATCTGAGTATACTATGTTTATTTGTACCCAAACGGATGTATCTTTAATATGAACCATAATGTTGTATTTTGTATTCTTGAATTATGTGTACCATTGTATCCATCCTTTCTTTTTGTAACCCCAATTATCTATTTGCTTCTGTAAAATTTTAATAAAAATTAATATTGAAAAGAAAGGCAATACTTGTATCCTCTTACACTCATGATTAGTTTAAGATAGAAAAGGCTAAAGTGGCCAGTATTTTAGGTGATTTCTTGAAATGTTTTGTTTTATTCAAAACAATGTTCATAATTAGTATGAGATAGTGTAACTGTCACATTGAGGTTCTATTACACAACGCATTTCCCCCATACACCTACGTGTACTTCTAGCTTGCAGAGGCACTTTTTGAGGCTGTAGGGTAGATACAGTATGTAGCTAGATGTATGCTAGCAAGTAGTGCACACAAGGGGTTTCTTAGTACTCAGAAACACCGTCTGATAGACCATGTTTTCTTTCCTGCACAGAGCCGAGGTCTGCAATTTAAGCCTCACCCCACAAGCGTTTGGCCCCCTCCAATGATGTCATGCACCCGGCTCCTTTTCCTATCAGTAACGTGTTGTGCTGCTGCTGCATCTGGTGATGTGTGTGTGTGTATCTATCTATCTATGTGTGTGTGTGTGTATATATATATATATATATATATATATATACATATACACACAGAGAAAAAACCACAGCACTCACCCCACCAGAAGCGGGGCACAGCTATGCACTTACCACTCACAGGGTGGGGTGCATGTAACACAGCACTCTCCACCACAAAAGCGGGGTACACAGCTGTACTTACCACTCACAGGGCGGGGTGCATGTAGCCCATGACCACATCGCTCTAATAAATACAAACAAAGAACCCAGCACTCACCAAAGTAAACTCACTTATCCTCAACAATTCAATAAATAAATGATGGGGGTTTAGTTGGTGGATTGGCCAATGCACGGAAGCCTGCATACCGATTTTCAAGGTACCCCACCTTCATGCAGGTCCTACACTATCACAGAGTCTTAAAACCTGACTACTTCACTGCTGTTACACACATCATCTGCCTGCTAGATTTAATGTGTACCTGCCACAGACTTTATGGCTTTTAAAGGCACACTAGTCACCTATTGCACTGGCTCAAAGATGATTGCTAAGGAACAGCTGAGACAGATTCAGGATAATAAAGTCCACACAGGGGTGCATGAGAAAGCTGTTATATATAGTACCAGTAAAAAGTTTGGACACACCTTCTCGTTCAATGGTTTTTATTTATTTTAATTATTTTCTACATTGTAGATTAATACTGAAGACATCAAAACTATGAAAGAACACATATGGAATTATGTTGCAAACAAAAAAGTGTTATACAAATCAAAGTAGGTTTTATATTTTAGATTCCTCAAAGTAGACCCCTATTGCTTTGATGAAAGCTTTGCACACTCTTGACATTCTCTCAGAATCAGCTTATTACCCTTATTTGTTTCCGATAACCACAGCTCCCAGACAGAATATGACATACGACCAGAAACATAAAGGAAGTAAGAACACATGAAGGATAGTTTGAGTACATGAGTTCAGTACAGAGCGGATTTGTGAATATGACTAAGCGTTTGCTGAATTAACCAAGTTAGTTGCCTGAGGAAAGAAGCTGTTTCTGTGCCTAGCTGTTCTCACGAGCCTCGAGCTGTACCTTCTTCCCGACGGCAGCATCTGGAACAGGTCATGGGCAGTGTGGGAGAGGTCACCGATAATCCTCCCCGCTTTCTTTGTGTCTCTTGCCCGATAAATATCCACGACTGCTGGAAGATTTGTCCCTATGATTTTTTTCTGCTGCCCTTACAACTTGTTGCAGCCTATTCCTGTCGTGGATTGAGGCAGAGCAAAACCACACTATTATTGAGGTGCAGAGAACAGATTGGATAATTGCAGAGTAGAAAAGGATCAGATGTTCCTGTGGCAGTTTAAACTTCCTAAGTTGGCGTAAGAAGTACAGTCTCTGCTGAGCTTTCCCCACAATGCCATCTATATTAGAGTTCCACCTCAGATCCTTAGAGATTGTGGAGTCCAGGAATCTGAAGGATTCCACCACAGTTACAACATTGTTTGCAATTATAAGTGGGGTTAGTGCAGGGGGGTGCTTCCGAAAATCAACAATCATCTCAACTGTTTTTAGTGTGTTTAGCTCTAGATTGCTTTTCACCAGGTGGCCAGCCGCACAACTCCTTCCTGTAAGCAGACTCATCACCATCCCTGATGAGTCCAATGAGCGTAGTGTCATCCGCAAACTTAAGGAGTTTTACAGATTTGTCATCAGAAGTGCAGTCGCTGGTGTACAGTGAGAAGAGGTAGGGTGAGAGAACACAACTCTGTGGTGTGTCCGTGCTTGTTGACCAAACACCAGAGGTGAATTTCCCCATCTTGACCCGCTGCTCCCTATCTGTTAAAAAATTCTCCACCCAGACACACAACATTTCTGGAACTCCTGAGCTGTGCAATTTAGACTGAAGAATACCCGGAATAAGGGTGTTGAATGCAGAGCTGAAGTCCACAAAGAGGACCCTCGCATAGACACCTTACGAATCTGGGGCTGCATAATAAAGTGCAGACCCAGATTCACTGCATCTTCTGCTGATCTGTTCACGCTATAGGCAAACTGGAGATGGTCTAGGGGGATGCCTGCTGTGGACTGCAGCTGATCCAGTACCAGACGCTCCAACGTCTTCATCACCACCAAAGTTAGCGCTACTGGTCTGTAATTTTTCAAGTTACCGGAAGAGGAAGATTTCTTCGGCACTGGAATAATAAGCGAGCGCTTGAAGCAAGCTGGGACAATTTTGAAGCGACTTGTTGAAAATGGCTGTGAATATCGAGGCCAGATGTTCAGCACATGTTTTAAGGGTGGACGAAGACACACCATCTGGCCCTGATGCCTTCCTGGGCTTCAACCTTCTAAATAGCTATGCTACCTCAGCTGCCTCCACCTGAAGAGTGGGTATGGGACCCTGTGGGCTAAGGGGTGGCATCCGCCGTAGCAGCCAACACTTCATCAGAAGTGTTGCTTGCATCAAGGGACTTTTCAAATATGCAGTACAAAACATTCAGTTCCTCTGTGTCACAACTGAGGGCCTGAGCTGACGGGAGGCAGCCTCAGTTGTAGGGGCTGAGATGTACCGGAACCTGGGAGGTTGTATCAGACCCCTGGACATGTAAGTAACATGAATAATAACTGCCCGAAGGCGTGACCACGACAACTTGGATAAAAGTCAATGATGTTTATTATGACAACTCCGCAACACAGCAGCAGTAAAAGAAAACGTAAAAGTCAGCAAAGAATAAATACAGTTCCTGGGTACTACAGGATGGCAGGAGCCACAGGGCACTGGTAGTGTGAGATAGTTCTTATGATCTTCTAGATGGAAAGTCCTTACCAGGCCCGACTGTAGCAATGGAGATAACCCAGGATTGTGCCAGCTGGTGTTCCAGGAAAAGCTGGGTTGCTGAAGATAAAACAGCTGCTGTGGATACTGGCTGGAACCAGACTGTTGTTAGCATGGAGTGGATACTGGCTGGAACCAGTTAAATAATAAATGAACTTGGGAGCGATGAAATATGAACTGAAATGTAGAACTTGAGAGCGGAGAAATAATAATACCGGTGGAGAGTGGTAAAGTGTAGAAAGGACACCGGCCCTTTAAGGGAAGCTGTACTCTGCTGGAAGCTGAGCTGGAAGCAGGTAATGTTGTAGCTGGAAACAGATGAATCCACAATGGATTGGAGAGTCAGGCTACACCGCAGGTGGAATCCTGGTGCGGGTCTCTATGGTGGAAGTCTTGAGACAGGAGCTGGAACCTGGAAGACAATCACAGGAGAGAGACAAACAGGAACTAGGTTTGACAACCAAAGCACTGACGCCTTCCTTGCTCAGGCACAGTGTATTTATACCTGCAGCAAGGAAGGGATTGGCTTGGCAATTATGCAGATTAAAAATACTGACAACAGATTGGAGGAAATGATCAGCTGACAGAATCCAAGATGGCTGCGCCCATGCAGACACTTGGAGGGAAGTTTGGTTTGTAATCCATGTGGTAATGAAAACAGTAATGGCGGCGCCGGCCACTGGAGACAGGAGACGCCAGGCTGACAAGTGCACATCCAACCACGCGGACACAGCGGAGGCCGCGGCTGACGTAATCGCCACTCTGACACTCTGCATGCAGAAGCTCAGGGACGGCGGCGGAGGCCGCGGGAGACGCCATGCCAGATGTAATATGGCGTTACTGTGACAGCGTCTCAGAGAGACAGGAGAGGATGCAGGAATGTGAACATTAGGATAACAGATGGGATCCGGTCCTGGAGCGCTGAGCCAGCCTTAGGAGGCATCTGATGGGTAAGAAATGGCATCCAGATACCCGGATCGTGACAGCACCCCCCCCTTTAGGAGTGGCCCCAGGACACTTCTTTGGCTTTTGAGGAAACTTGGAATGGAATCTCCGGACCAAGGCAGGAGCATGGACATCAGAAGCATTGGTCCATGAACGTTCCTCAGGGCCGTAACCCTTCCAGTCAATAAGATACTGTAGTTGACCGTAACGGTGACGTGAGTCCAGGATCTTGGCCACTTCATACTCAACGCCTCGTTGAGTTTGGACTTTCGGAGTTGGAGGAAGTGAGGCATGAAACCGATTCAAGATCAGCGGTTTCAACAGGGAAACATGGAATGTCCTGGGTATTTTTAAGAAGGGAGGCAACTGAAGTCTGTAAGCAACAGGATTGATGACTTGTTCAATCTTGAAAGGACCGATATAGCGAGGTGCAAACTTCATACTGGGAACTCTTAACCTCAAATTCTTCGTGGATAACCATACCCGATCACCCACCTTGAGAGCAGGAACTGCTCGACGCTTCTTATCCGCAAACTTCTTGTACCTGAACGATGCCTTGAGCAGAGCTGATCGTACGCTCTTCCAGATATTGGCAAACTGATGCAAGGTGATATCCACTGCGGGAACAGAAGTTGCTGGAAGCGGTTGGAACTCAGGGACTTTAGGGTGGAATCCAAAGTTAGTGAAGAATGGTGTTGAAGCAGATGAAGAATGATACTGGTTGTTATGACAGAACTCGGCCCAGGGAAGTAATTGAACCCAGTCATCTTGAGAGGAGGACACATAGATGCGGAGGAAGGCCTCCAAGTCCTGATTCACCCTCTCGGTTTGACCATTGGTCTGAGGATGGTAAGCCGTGGAAAACTTTAGCTTGACTTGAAGGACTTGACATAAACTTCGCCAGAATTTGGCTGTGAATTGAACTCCTCGATCTGAGATAATTTCTTCAGGAAGACCGTGGAGTCGGAAGATCTCTTGTATGAATACTTGAGCCAACTTGGAAGCTGACGGAAGACCGGTGAGAGGAATGAAGTGTGCCATCTTGGTGAACCGGTCAACTACCACCCAGATGGTATTGAACTTGTTGCACATGGGTAAGTCTGTAATGAAATCCATCGACAAGTGGGTCCATGGTCGACGGGGAACGGATAGTGGAACCAGTTGCCCCGCAGGCGACTGGCGGGATACTTTATGTTGGGCACACTTTGGGCAAGATGCAATAAACTCCAAGACGTCCTTTTTCAGAGTTGGCCACCAATAGGACCTAGAGATAAACTCCAGGGTTTTTTGGATACCTGTATGTCCGGCAAAACGGGAAGCATGGGCCCAATGCATGAGCTTCTTCCTTAGCATCGGCTTCACAAAACTTTTCCCTGATGGGGGCGTAGAGTCCATCCCTACCGTGGAGAATGCCAACGGATTTATAATAGGATGCTTGTCTGAAGACTCTGACTCATTTTCTTGCTCCCATGAGCGGGAAAGGGCATCGGCCTTGCGATTCTGAGAGCCCGGACAGAACTGGAGTTTAAAGTCGAACCTGGAAAAGAAAAGTGCCCATCTGGCCTGACGAGGGTTGAGACATTGTGCGCCCTTCAGGTATAAAAGGTTCTTGTGGTCTGTAAGTATGGTGATTGAATGAGAAGCTCCCTCCAACAGATACCTCCACTCTTCTAGAGCGAGCTTGATGGCTAGCAACTCCTGGTCGCCAATGGCATAGTTGCGCTCAGCTGGGGAGAACTTCCGGGAGAAGAAACTGCAAGGGTGTAAATGGCCATCTTTAGCCCTCTGAGATAACACCGCTCCTACTCCAACGGAGGAGGCATCCACCTCTAAGATGAAAGGAGAGTCGATGTCAGGCTGTTTCAGAACAGGCGCAGAGATGAACCTTTGTTTTAAAAGATGAAATGCTTGCATGGCTTCTTCAGACCACTTGGACGGGTTAGCACCCTTCTTAGTGAAAGCAGTAATAGGCGCCACAATGGTGGAAAAGTCTCGTATAAACTTTCGGTAATAGTTGGCGAACCCTAAGAACCTCTGGACCCCTTTGAGGGTTAAGGGTACCGGCCAATTTTGGATTGCTTGTAGTTTCTCAGGATCCATCTCTAGTCCGGAACCGGACACAATGTACCCTAGAAACGGAATGGACTTGACTTCAAAGACGCATTTTTCTAATTTGCAATAGAGATGATTGACACGGAGACGGGACAGAACCTCTTTAACCCAAAAACGATGTTCCTCTAAATCGTTGGCAAAAATGAGGATATCGTCTAGATAGACCACGACATGACGGTATAGAATGTCTCTGAAGATCTCATTGACAAAATGCTGGAAGACAGCTGGAGCATTGCTCAATCCGAAGGGCATGACGAGGTTCTCATAATGTCCGTCACGGGTGTTAAAGGCGGTCTTCCACTCGTCACCCTCACGGATCCGGATGAGATTGTATGCACCTCGCAAGTCCAGCTTTGTAAAGATGGTAGCTCCGCTAACTCTGTCAAAGAGCTCAGTAATCAGGGGTAAAGGATAACGGTTCTTGATGGTAATGTCGTTCAAACCTCTGTAGTCGATGCACGGCCGCAGACCACCATCTTTCTTTTTTACAAAAAAGAAGCCTGCGCCGGCTGGAGAAGAAGAAGGTCGAATGAACCCCTTTGCTAGGTTCTCTTTAATATATTCCTCCATAGAATGCGTCTCAGGCAGAGACAACGGATAAGTTCGGCCTCGAGGTGGAACCTTCCCTGGAACGAGATCAATCGGACAGTCCCATTCTCTATGAGGAGGAAGGATATCAGCAGAAGCTTTACTGAACACATCCGTGAAATCTTGATATGGAGGAGGTGGAACATCAGACGACCTGGGGGAGGAAGAACAGACAGGCAATACTTTAAACAAACATGTCTCAGCACAGGAGGAACCCCATGCCAGGATTTGCGTAGTCGTCCAATCAATTGTAGGATTGTGAAGACGGAGCCATGGAAGGCCCAGGACCACAGGATGTGTGGCTCTTGGAATCACTAAAAAAGAAATAAGTTCGGAATGAAGAACTCCCACTCTCAGACGAACTGGTAGAGTCCTTAAAGAAATAACTGCATCAAAAATTTTGCTGCCATCCACGGCAGTTAAAGAAATGGACGAAGGAAGTCTCTCGGTGGGTAGGGACCACCGTTTAACATAGGCTTCGGTAATAAAGTTCCCAGCTGCTCCGGAATCAAGGAGGGCAATGACGTTCCGATAACGTTGACCAACTTGAAGCGAGACTGGGAGATTACAATCTTGAGGAGATGGAGAGGAGATCATTACTCCTAGCCGGCCCTCTCCTTGGCGAGCTAGGATTTGGAGTTTCCCGGACGTTTGGGACAGGCATTAATGGTGTGAGACGGAGCTGCACAATAGAGACAGAGAAACTCGGAGAGGCGTCTTCGGCGCTCAGCAGGAGTTAAACGGGAACGGCCAAGTTGCATGGGCTCATCTTTAGATGGTGACAGTTGACGAGGAGGAGGAGCAGAAGATTTTGGAGCAGATGATCTTCCACGCTCAGTTGCTCTCTCTCTGAAACGTAAATCAACTTTCGTGCAGAGTGAGATTAGCTCATCTAACTTAGAAGGTAAGTCTCTGGTAGCTAACTCATCTTTAATACGCTCAGATAAGCCATGCCAGAATGCAGCATACAGGGCCTCGTCGTTCCATGCCAGTTCGGATGCCAGGATCTGGAACTGTATAAGATATTGTCCTACAGTACGTGACCCCTGGCGTAAACGGAGAATCTCGGATGAAGCTGAGGTTACCCGGCCTGGCTCGTCGAAGATGCGCCTGAATGTTGACACGAAGGCAGTGTAGGAAGATAGCAGGGTGTCGGACCTCTCCCATAACGGTGATGCCCAATCAAGGGCTGAGCCACTGAGAAGAGAAATAATGTAGGCAATTTTTGTACGGTCACTGGGAAAATTGCCAGGTTGTAGCTCAAACTGAATCTCACACTGGTTGAGAAATCCCCTGCAAAATCTTGGAGATCCGTCAAATTTTGCTGGCGTTGGAAGATGAAGACGTGGAGCAGAAATGGGTAAGGTGGGTGGGGTTATAGCTGGAGTCACTGTGGTTGACGCACCAGACGCGCCTGATCCACGGAGAGTTGTCTGAATCCCATCCAGCCGAGTAGAGAGATCCTGGAGACAGCGGATGATGTGGCCCTGTGCAGCCTCCTGATGTTCTAGTCGGGCTGCCAGTTCTTGCATCGGCCTGGCCGCTTGATCCTGGTCTCCGGCTGGATTCATTAGGTCAGTGCTTACTGTCACAACTGAGGGCCTGAGCTGACGGGAGGCAGCCTCAGTTGTAGGGGCTGAGATGTACCGGAACCTGGGAGGTTGTATCAGACCCCTGGACATGTAAGTAACATGAATAATAACTGCCCGAAGGCGTGACCACGACAACTTGGATAAAAGTCAATGATGTTTATTATGACAACTCCGCAACACAGCAGCAGTAAAAGAAAACGTAAAAGTCAGCAAAGAATAAATACAGTTCCTGGGTACTACAGGATGGCAGGAGCCACAGGGCACTGGTAGTGTGAGATAGTTCTTATGATCTTCTAGATGGAAAGTCCTTACCAGGCCCGACTGTAGCAATGGAGATAACCCAGGATTGTGCCAGCTGGTGTTCCAGGAAAAGCTGGGTTGCTGAAGATAAAACAGCTGCTGTGGATACTGGCTGGAACCAGACTGTTGTTAGCACGGAGTGGATACTGGCTGGAACCAGTTAAATAATAAATGAACTTGGGAGCGATGAAATATGAACTGAAATGTAGAACTTGAGAGCGGAGAAATAATAATACCGGTGGAGAGTGGTAAAGTGTAGAAAGGACACCGGCCCTTTAAGGGAAGCTGTACTCTGCTGGAAGCTGAGCTGGAAGCAGGTAATGTTGTAGCTGGAAACAGATGAATCCACAATGGATTGGAGAGTCAGGCTACACCGCAGGTGGAATGCTGGTGCGGGTCTCTATGGTGGAAGTCTTGAGACAGGAGCTGGAACCTGGAAGACAATCACAGGAGAGAGACAAACAGGAACTAGGTTTGACAACCAAAGCACTGACGCCTTCCTTGCTCAGGCACAGTGTATTTATACCTGCAGCAAGGAAGGGATTGGCTTGGCAATTATGCAGATTAAAAATACTGACAACAGATTGGAGGAAATGATCAGCTGACAGAATCCAAGATGGCTGCGCCCATGCAGACACTTGGAGGGAAGTTTGGTTTGTAATCCATGTGGTAATGAAAACAGTAATGGCGGCGCCGGCCACTGGAGACAGGAGACGCCAGGCTGACAAGTGCACATCCAACCACGCGGACACAGCGGAGGCCGCGGCTGACGTAATCGCCACTCTGACACTCTGCATGCAGAAGCTCAGGAACGGCGGCGGAGGCCGCGGGAGAGGCCATGCCAGATGTAATAAGGCGTTACTGTGACAGCGTCTCAGAGAGACAGGAGAGGATGCAGGAATGTGAACATTAGGATAACAGATGGGATCCGGTCCTGGAGCGCTGAGCCAGCCTTAGGAGGCATCTGATGGGTAAGAAATGGCGTCCAGATACCCGGATCGTGACACTCTGCCAGCTGTTGGCTAGAGCCAGAGCAGGAAGTGGGGCCCTTGTAGTTGGTTGCAGCCTTCAGGCCCTTCCACACCGACCAAGGGTCATTGGTTGAGAATTTGGTCACAAGCTTGTTGATGTAGTGTTTTTTTGCCGCCCTGATTTCACCTAGATAGAGTATTCCTGGTCTCCCTATCAGCTTCCTGAGGTAGACTCCTGGAATGGATTTCCAGCAGTCTTGAAGGAGTTCCCAGAGGTGCTGAGCACTTGTTGGCTGCTTTTCCTTCACTCTGTGGTCCAACTCGTCCCAAACCATCTCAATTGGGTTTAGGTCGGGTGATTGTGGAGGCCAGGTCATCTGACGCTGCACTCCATCACTTTCCTTTTTGGTCAAGTAGCCCTTACATAGCCTGGAGGTGTGTTTGGGGTCATTGACTTGTTGAAAAATAAATGATGGTCCCAGTAAGCACAAACCAGATGAAATGGCGTGTCGCTGCAGAATGCTGTGGTAGCCATGCTGGTTAAGTGTGCCTTCAATTTTTAATAAATCACCAACAGTGTCACCAGTAAAGCACCCCCACACCATTACACCTCCTCCTCCATGCTTCGCAATGGGAACCACACATGCAGAAACCATCAGCTCACCTTATCTGCGTCTCACAAAGACACGGTGGTTGGAACCAAAAATCTCAAATTTGGACTCATCAGACCAAAGTACAGATTTCAACTGGTCTAATGTCCATTCCTTGTGTTTCTTGGCCCAAACAATTCTCTTCTTCTTGTTGTTCATCCTCAGTAGTGGCTTCTTCGCAGCCATTCGACCATTAAGGCCTGATTCACGCAGTCTCCTCTGAACAGTTGATGTTGAGGTTTGTCTGCTACTTGAACTATGTGAAGAATTTATGTGGGTTCTAATCTGAGGTACTGTTAAGCAGTGGTTTCTGAGGCTGGTAACTCTAATGAACTCATCCTCTGCAGCCGAGGTTACTCTTGGTCTTCCTTTCCTGGAGCGGTCCTCATGAGAGCCAGTTTCATCATAGCATTTTGTTTTTTGCAACTGCACTTGAGGATACATTCAAAGGTCTTGAAATTTTCCGTATCGACTGACCTTATTATCTTAAAGTAATGATGGACTGTCGTTTCTCTTTGCTGAGTTGAGTGGTTCGTGCCATAAAATGGATTACAACAGTAGTCAAATAGGGGTGTCCACTGTGTACTAACCCTACCTCTGCACAACACAACTGATGGTCTCAAACACATTAAGAAGGCAAGTAATTTCACAGATTGACTCTTGACAAGGCACACCTGTTAATTCAAAACCATTCAGGGAGACTACCTCATGAAGCTTATTGAGAGAATGCCAACAGTGTCCAGAGCTATCATCAAAATGGGGCTACTATGGGGAATCTAAAATATAAAACATATTTTGATTTGTTTAACACTTTTTTGTTTACAACATAATTCTATATGTGTTCTTTCATAGTTTTGATGTCTTCAGTATTAATTTACAATATAGAAAATAATTAAAATAAAAACCATTGAATGAGAAGATGAGTTCAAACTTTTGACTGCTACTGTACATATATATATATATATTAAAAGGGTTGCAAATATAAGAACACATGGCAGGCACATTCCCAGAGAGACGGCTGGCCTAATTCAGATCTGATCGCAGCAGCAAATTTGTTATCAGTTGGGCAAAATCATGTGCACTGCAAGGGGGGCAGATATAACATGTGCAGAGAGAGTTAGATTTGGGTGGGGTGTGTTCAATCTGAAATCTAAATTTCAGTGTAAAATAAAGCAGCCATTATTTACCCTGCACAGAAACAAAATAACCCACCCAAATCTAACTCTCTCTGGAAATGTTATATCTGCCCCACCTGCAGTGCACATGGTTTTGCCCAACTGCTTACATATTTGCTGCTGCGATCAGATCTGAATTACCCCCAGCGTCTTTTACTGGAGGTAGACACTGCAGTTCAGCAAATACAGGCACAAACACCTGGCCCATCTAGGAGTGGCACTGGACTGTCAGACAGGATGGCACTATTCAAAAACTAGGCCCCAAAGCGCACATCATGCAAAGAAGAAAAAGAGGTGCAATGAGGTAGCTGTATGAAAAAGCTAAGCGACACAAGTGTGCGGCACAAACACCTGGCCCATCTAGGAGTGGCACTGCAGTTGCAGACAAGATGGAACTATTCAAAAACTAGACCCCAAACAGCACATCATTCAAAGAAGAAAAAGAGGTGCAATGAGGTAGCTGGATGGCCAAGCTAAGCGACACATTCATTCCACTCATTTCCAGTCTATTCTGAACACCTCACAAGATTGTGTTTAGGCCAAAAGGTTGCACCGAGGTGGCTGTATGACTAAGCTAAGCGATACAAGTGTGCGGCACAAATACCTGGCCCATCTAGGAGTGGCACTGCATTTACAGACAGGATGGCACTTAAAAAAACTAGTCCCCAAACAGCACATGATGCAAAGAAGAAAAAGAGGTGCAAGATGGAATTGTCCTTGGGCCCTCCCACCCACCCTTATGTTGTATAGACAGGACTTGCACACTTTAACAAACCAATCATTTCAGCGACAGGGTCTGCCACACAACTGTGGCTGAAATGACTGGTTTGTTTGGGCCCCCACCAAAAAAGAAGCAATCAATCTTTCCTTGCACAAACTGGCTCTACAGAGGCAAGATGTCAACCTCATCCTCATCCTCCGATTCCTCACCCCTTTCACTGTGTACATTCTCCTCCTCACAGAGTATTAATTCGTCCCCACTGGAATCCACCATCACAGGTTCCTGTGTACTTTCTGGAGGCAATTGCTGGTAAAGGTCTTCCCGAAGGCGTTTATAATTTATTTTGATGAACATCATCTTCTCCACATTTAGTGGATGTAACCTCGTATGCCGATTGCTGACAAGGTTAGGGGGGGGCAACTTAGGTAAAATAAAGCCAGTTTGTGCAAGGGCATCCAAATTGCCTCTTTTTCCTGCCAGTATACATACGGACTGTCTGACATGCCTACTTGGATGCTGTCACTCATATAATCCTCCACCATTCTTTCAATGGTGACAGAATCATATGCAGTGACAGTAGACATGTCAGTAATCGTTGGCAGGTCCTTCAGTCCCGACCAGATGTCAGCTTTCGCTCCTGACTGCCCTGCATCACCGCCAGCGGGTGGGCTAGGAAATCTTATCATTTTCCTTGCAGCCTCAGTGGCGGGAGAAATTGAAGGACGAACTGTTGATGGGTCTGCTTGAGTTGACAATTTACTAACCAGCAGGTCTTTGCACCTCTGCACACTTGTGTCTAGTGGAAAGAGCGATACAACGTAGGCTTTAAACCTAGGATCGAGCATGGTGGCCAAAATGTAGTGCTCTGACTTCAACAGATTGACCACCCTTGAATCCTGGCAAAGCGAATGAAGGGTTCCATCCACAAGTCCCAAATACTTTGCGGAATCGCTCCGTCTTAGCTCCTCCTTCAATTTATCCAGCTGCTTCTGCAAAAGCCTGATGAGGAGAATGACCTGACTCAAGCTGGCAGTGTCTGAACTGACTTCACGATGTTTCCTAGGGGGTTAACATCCTTACCCCTACTTATTACAGATTGACAGAGGCAACAGATGGCTTGGCACCTGTTGTCTGGAATTGTGAAGAAATAATTCCACATTGAAGAGGTGGCTTTTTTGGTAGTTTGTCCAGGCATCACAATGGGCTTCTTCATCCCACGGACAACAGGTGTCTCCCCTGGTGCCTGACTTAAACAAACCACATCACCATCAGAATCCTCATTGTCAACTTCCTCCTCAGCGCCAGCAACACCCATATCCTCATCCTTTTGTACTTCAACAGTGACATCTTCAATTTGAATATCAGGAACTGGACTGTGGGTGCTCCTTCCAGCACTTGCAGGGGGCGTGTAAATTGTGGAAGGAGCCACCTCTTCCCATCCAGCGTTGGGAAGGTCAGGCATCTCAACTGCAGACACACTTGGACTCTCCTTGGGGATTTGTGATACCATCTCAGAATGCACAGTTCTTTTCTGTGCTCTTTCCAGCTTAATTCTTTCAATTTTTCTAGCGGGAGGATAAGGGCTTCGATCATCATGTGAAGCTGAACCACTAGCCATGAACATAGGCCAGGGCCTTAGCCGTTCCATGCCACCCAGTGTCGTAAATAGCATATTGGCAAGTTTATGTTTCTCCTCAGACGTTTTAAATTCTTTTTTTGGTTCTTTTTACTGAACTTTGACTTTTTGGATTTTACATGCCCTCTACTATCACATTGGGCATTGGTCTTGGCAGATGACATTGATGGCATTTCATTGTCTATGTCATGGCTAGTGGCAGCAGCTTCAGCACTAGGAGGAAGTGGTTCTTCTTGATCTTTCCCTATTTTATCCTCAAAATTTTTGTTCTCCATTATTTTTTGGGAGTTATATGAGACAATAAGCGGCACAGGAATGACTGGTGTGATTGATGGACAGGACACTACCACTGGTCTGATGCAGCACAACACAGCAACACTGTAAGGGACTTGTGGTTGTTGTTGTTATTATTATTATTATACAGCAGCAGTGGACATATAGCAGCAGCGTATACCACTGTGACTGCCTCGTCACTGGAATGACTGATGGACAGGACACTACCACTGGTCTGATGCAGCACAACACAACAACACTGTAAGGGACTTGTGGTTGTTGTTGTTATTATTATTATTATATGGCAGCAGTGGACATATAACAGCAGCGTATACCACTGTGACTGCCTCGTCACTGGAATGACTAATGGACAAGACACTACCACTGGTCTGATGCAGTACAACACAAAAACACTGTAAGGGACTTGTGGTTGTTGTTCTAATTATTATACGGCAGTAGTGGATATATAGCAGCAGCATATATTGTCACTGGAATGACTGATGAACAGGACACTACCACTGGTCTGATGCAGCACAACAACACTGTAAGGTACTTGTGGTTGTTGTTATAATTATTATTATATGGCAGCAATGGACATATAGCAGCAGCGTATATCGTCACTGGAATGACTGATGAACAGGACACTACCACTGGTCTGATACAGCACAACACAACAACACTTTATACAGCTACACTGGATATATGGCAGCAGAGAACACCAACACTGTGACTGGCTGGACTGATGCAGCACAATACACTGACTACACTTGAATGGACAGCACAACACAGCACCACTTTATACAGCTACACTGGCAGGAGAGGACACCAACACTGTGACGGGCTGGACTGTTTCAGCACAATACACTGACTACACTGGACTGGACTGAGCAGCACAACACAGCACAAGATTCGCCACCCCACTTTCCTGCCCCCACACAGACAATGAACACTGAGGACACATCCTCTCAATACACTCTCCGAGACTGGAGTGAAAATGGCCGCGAGAATCCAACAGCGGGATGATGACGCTTTGACACGTTCGGGTTTCCGAGTCAGGCGGGAAAATCCAAGCCGGGCTCGGAACCGAACTCGGAAGGCAAGTCCGGTAGGGTTCAATTCTCTGAGAACCGAACCCGCTAATCTCTAGTTCAGAATAGACTGGAAATGAGTAAAAATGAATGTTATTGAGGTTAATAATACCGTAGGATCAAAATTACCCCAAAATTTTGTGATTTTAGCTGTTTTTATGTTTTTTTCAAAAATCATCCAGATCCAAAACCAATACACGAAAGGGTGGTTTTGGCAAAACCAATCCAGATCCAAAACACAAGCATGGAACCAGAACCAAAACACAAAAAGTGCCTGCCGCACATCTCTACTTCTGTCATTTTTCAAACTCAGTCTGTAACATGGCAGTTACGAGCTGATTAGATGGTACTTTATCACTATCCACTTTATCACTTTTCAAGAATTTATACATCTGGCCCAGGGTACCTTAAAGTGGGGTGTCCCTTTTTCATCACTGTAACAGAGGCATCAGTCATGTGCTGCCCATGGAAGCTGGTTTTCACTATGAAACTGTGACCTACATAAGTGGTATCCATTTTATAGTGAGAATTATCGATGGTTGTCCAATTTGCCAGAGGACAAATCAAGATGCCCTGTTTCCTTTCTTATTTAGCAGCAATGGTCCTGTTTTTATTGTATGACCAATGTTGTCTAATATTATCTGTCTAATATGTCTGATTTATACTGTATATTCAAGTTTGCTTTTTGATGCCTATTATTATTTACTAGAGATTAGCGGGTTCGGTTCCTCGGAATCCGAACCCCCCCGAACTTCACCCATTTTACACGGGTCCGAGGCAGACTCGGGTCCTCCCGCCTTGCTCGGTTCACCCGAGCGCGCCCGAACGTCATCATCCCGCTGTCGGATTCTCGCGAGATTCGTATTCTATATAAGGAGCCGCGCGTCGCCGCCATTTTCACTCGTGCATTGGAGATGATAGGGAGAGGACGTGTGCAGCGTTCTCTCAGTTATGTTCAGTGTGCTGCAAATATCTGTGCTCAGTGTGCTGCAAATATCTGTGCTCAGTGTGCTTGCAAATATCTGTGCTCAGTGGGGGTAATTCCAAGTTGATCGCAGTAGATTTTTTTTTAGCAATTGGGCAAAACCATGTGCACTGCAGGGGAGGCAGATATAACATGTGCAGAGAGAGTTAGATTTGGATAGGGTGTGTTCAATCTGCAATCTAATTTGCAGTGTAAAAATAAAGCAGCCAGTATTAACCCTGCACAGAAATAACCCACCCAAATCTAACTCTCTCTGCACATTTTATATCTGCCTCCCCTGCAGTGCACATGGTTTTGCCCAATTGCTAAAAAAAATCCTGCTGCGATCAACTTGGAATTACCCCCAGTGTGCTGAAAATATCTACGTTCGCTGCCTGAAAAACGCTCCACATCTGTGCTCAGTGTGCTGCAAATATCTGTGCTCAGTGTGCTTTATTGTGGGGACTGGGGACCACCAGTATTATATAGTAGGAGGACAGTGCAGAGTTTTGCTGACCAGTGACAACCAGTATTATATGTTCTCTGCCTGAAAAACGCTCCATATCTGTGCTGCATTGTAGTATTTAGTAGGAGGACAGTGCAGAATTTTGCTGACCAGTGACCACCAGTATTATATCAGTACGGTACAGTAGTCCACTGCTCTACCTACCTCTGTGTCGTCAAGTATACTATCCATCCATACCTGTGGTGCATTTTAGTTGTTGTGCGCAGTAGTAGGAGGACAGTGCATAATTTTGCTGACTACCAGTATATAATATATAGCAGTACGGTACAGTAGTCCAATGCTCTACCTACCTCTGTGTCGTCAAGTATGCTATCCATCCATACCTGTGGTGCATTTTAGTTGTTGTGCGCAGTAGTAGGAGGACAGTGCATAATTTTGCTGACCACCAGTATATAATATATAGCAGTACGGTACAGTAGTCCACTGCTCTACCTACCTCTATGTCGTCAAGTATACTATCCATCCATACCTGTGGTGCATTTTAGTTGTTGTGCGCAGTAGTAGGAGGACAGTGCATAATTTTGCTGACCACCAGTATATAATATATAGCAGTACGGTACAGTAGTCCAATGCTCTACCTACCTCTGTGTCGTCAAGTATGCTATCCATCCATACCTGTGGTGCATTTTAGTTGTTGTGCGCAGTAGTAGGAGGACAGTGCATAATTTTGCTGACCACCAGTATATAATATATAGCAGTACGGTACAGTAGTCCAATGCTCTACCTACCTCTGTGTCGTCAAGTATACTATCCATCCATACCTGTGGTGCATTTTAGTTGTTGTGCGCAGTAGTAGGAGGACAGTGCATAATTTTGCTGACCACCAGTATATAATATATAGCAGTACGGTACAGTAGGCCATTGCTATTGATATATTACTGGCATATAATTCCACACATTAATAAATGGAGAACAAAAATGTGGAGGGTAAAATAGGGAAAGATCAAGATCCACTTCCACCTCGTGCTGAAGCTGCTGCCACTAGTCATGGCCGAGACGATGAAATGCCATCAACATCGTCTGCCAAGGCCGATGCCCAATGTCCTAGTAGAGCGCATGTAAAATCCAAAAAACACAAGTTCAGTAAAATGACCCAAAAATCTAAATTAAAAGCGTCTGAGGAGAAGCGTAAACTTGCCAATATGCCATTTACGACACGGAGTGGCAAGGAACGGCTGAGGCCCTGGCCTATGTTCATGGCTAGTGGTTCAGATTCACATGAGGATGGAATCACTCATCCTCTCGCTAGAAAACTGCAGTGCCACTCTTAGATGGGCCAGGTGTTTGTGGCGGCCACTTGGGTCGCTTAGCTTAGTCACACAGCGACCTTGGTGTGCCTCTTTTTTTATTTGCATCATGTGCTGTTTGGGGACTATTTTTTGAAGTGCCATCCTGTCGCTAGAAAACTGCAGTGCCACTCCTAGATGGGCCAGGTGTTTGTGTCGGCCACTTGGGTCGCTTAGCTTAGCCATCCAGCGACCTTGGTGCACCTCTTTTTTTCTTTGCATCCTGTGCTGTTTGGGGACTATTTTTTTAAGTGCCATCCTGTCTGACACTGCAGTGCCACTCCTAGATGGGCCAGGTGTTTGTGTCGGCCACTTGGGTCGCTTAGCTTAGCCATCCAGCGACCTTGGTGCACCTCTTTTTTTCTTTGCATCATGTGCTGTTTGGGGACTATTTTTTTAAGTGCTATCCTGTCTGACACTGCAGTGCCACTCCTAGATGGGCCAGGTGTTTGTGTTGGCCACTTAGGTCGCTTAGCTTAGCCATCCAGCGACCTTGGTGCACCTCTTTTTTTCTTTGCATCATGTGCTGTTTGGGGACTATTTTTTTAAGTGCCATCCTGTCTGACACTGCAGTGCCACTCCTAGATGGGCGAGGTATTTGTGCCGGCCACTTGGGACGTATAGCTCAGTCATCCAGCGACCTCGGTGCAAATTTTAGGACTAAAAATAATATTGTGAGGTGTGAGGTGTTCAGAATAGACTGGAAATGAGTGGAAATTATGGTTATTGAGGTTAATAATACTATGGGATCAAAATGACCCCCAAATTCTATGATTTAAGCTGTTTTTGAAGGTTTTGTAAAAAAACACCTGAATCCAAAACACACCCGAATCCGACAAAAAAATTTCAGGGAGGTTTTGCCAAAACGCGTCCAAATCCAAAACACGGCCGCGGAACCGAATCCAAAACCAAAACACAAAACCCGAAAAATGTCCGGTGCACATCACTATTATTTACTGAAGGCTTATTTAGACTAGTTCTTCATCACTAATAAACACTTCAAACTGTCCTAAATTACTGAAATAATTTGGTAATATTGGTAAATTAAACTTTACATTTATACAAAGTAGCTAAGCGATTTTCTGACGCTCTGTAGACTTTGATTAAATGCCGTTTTTTGCAAACCACCCACATTTCCCTATGGAAATATTTGAGGTTGTAACATTTTCATGTGACTTTTTTTTTTTCTTATTAGCAAACCTTGTAATACTACAGCTGTTTAACTGAGTGAACACTAACCATTCTATTGGGTATATTTACTAAGCTCCCGATTTTGACCTATTTGGTGTTTTTTCTTCAAAGTGTCATCTCGGGAATTTACTAAACTAAAATCTCGGCAGTGATGAGGGCATTCGTATTTTTTTGGAAGTCAAAGGAAACAAACAACGTAGGGTCCCCCGTATTTTTTGAACCGGCACCGAGCTCCACTAGTCAGAGAGATAATGCCACAGCCGGGGCAAACTTTATTACATACATGCACGAGGGTTGGTCCACTTCTCCATGTAGAATTCACGGGGTACCTGTGAAAAAAATTATACTCACATAATCCAGTGTAGCTTGTGTCCTCTTTATAATCCACGTACTTTGCAAAAAAACAAACCGGAAACCCGAGCCACGCACTGAAAGGGGTCCCATGTTTACACATGAGACCCCTTTCCCCGACTGCCGGGACCCCCCCTGACTCTTGTCAAAGAGGGTCCCTTCAGCCAATCAGGGAGCGCCACGTCGTGGCACTCTCCTGCTTGGCTGTGCGCTCCTGAGCTGTCAGTCAGGCTGCGCACGGCAGAGATACAATGTAGCACATAGGCGCTCCATTGTATCCAATGGTGGGAACTTTGCGGTCAGCAGTTGACCGCTAGTAGCCTCAACCACTGACCGCAAAGTTCCCACCATTGGATACAATGGAGCATCTATGCGCTACATTGTATCTCTGCCGTGCGCAGCCTGACTGACAGCTCAGGAACGCACAGCCAATCAGGAGAGTGCCACGACGTGGCGCTCCCTGATTGGCTGAAGGGACCCTCTTTGACAGGAGTCAGGGGGGGTCCCAGCAGTCGGGGAAGTGGGTCCCATGTGTAAACATGGGACCCCTTTCAGTGCGTGGTTCGGGTTTCCGGTTTGTTTTTTTGCAAAGTACGTGGATTATAAAGAGGACACAAGCTACACTGGATTATGTCAGTATAATTTTTTTCACAGGTACCCCGTGGATTCTACATGGAGAAGTGGACCGACCCTCGTGTGAACATAGGTAATTATGTATGTATGTATGTATGTATGTATGTATGTATGTATGTATGTAGGTGTGCATGTATGTAATAACGTTTTACTTTCAAGGTGTGTGAGTTTTGTTTTTATTTGGGTATTTTTTTTGTAGTAGTACTACAGGTACCAGTGGGCCCGTTTTTCCACCGCATGCTGGTACTTGTGGTTCTCCAAGTACCAGCTTGTGGGGGAGGCTTGCTGGGACTTGTAGTACTGCTCCAAAAAACAATATTCTTCTTTTTTCACTTGGCTATCAGCCCCCCATCCGCCGCCCTTGGATGGGGGGACAGCCTCGGGCTTCACCCCTGGCCCTTGGGTGGCTGAAGGGGGGGGACCACTTGATTTAAGGGGTCCCCACTCCTCCAGGGTACCCCGGCCAGGGGTGACTAGTTAGTGATTTAATGCCAGGGCCGCAGGGACCAAGATAAAAGTGTCCCCCGACTGTGGCATTATCTCTCTGACTAGTGGAGCCCATTGCCGGTTCAAAAAATACGGGGGACCCCTACGCATTTTGTCCCCCGTATTTTTTGCACCAGGACCAGGCGCAGAGCCCGGTGCTGGTTGTTTAAATATGGGGGATCCCCAGTCAATTCTTTCCCCATATTTTTTCAACCAGGACCGGCTCAAAGAGCCCGAGGCTGGTTTTGCTTAGGAGGGGGGACCCCACGCAATTTTTTTCTTGATTTTTAACACTTTATTTTTTTTTTTTAAAGGTGCACAATGAAGCCCTGCACGGATCTCACAGATCCGGCCGAGATTCATTGTGTTAATGTCGGCAGTGTTTTACTCCCGTAAAACACTGGCCGAAAATACAAATGACATCGACATCGGAAAACTCAAAAATGCAGAATACGACAGCATAGTAAATGAGGCGTAAAAAATTCAAAAAGTTGCAATTTCACACATTCGATGTCATTCGTATTTGAACTTTAACCTCATTCAGAAAAATAAGAATTTTAGTAAATATACCCCTATGTGTGCTATTTGGCCTCTTTATCTCTAAGTTAGATTAAACAAGTTTTTGCCTGAATAAGCAGTCACTAATATTATAAAGAAAACTTTATGTAAATATTCGTAAAGCCTGAGAACCAGTCATCCCATAGGGAATGTAATATTCCCTAGAACATAGTATTTAATTGCTAAGTATGTTATACTCTGTAGATGCTCCCTGCTCAGCTCCTCCCACCCATGCTTTGCTGTGAATCTACAACTGTTCTATGTAGGTGGCACAGCTGTTTGTGTTGACGGGCTCAGTGGCCTGGGAATTTTGACAACACATTTAGTTGACATGAGTAAATCAAATCAGGTTTATGCTTGATGTTATTCCCTTTCTTCATTAGAGACAACATGTTGCCAATATTTTGCGTGAACCAAGCTTCATGATCCCAGTTAAGGATTTATGAAACGTAGGAAGTAAAAGAATAAAATTTTGAATTTGACTTTGCAGTGATAAACGGCTGCCATGTGGATCAATTTAAGTTGGAGCAAGCTTTTTCTGACACTATAATCATGTACAATTCCTTTTAAGAATATCCCCATTTAGTAGAGACATTTTAGGCAGTAAGTTATGCTTGGCATCTGAGTCAAATTTATTTTAGAACTATTACACATTTCAGACACTGTAGATAATACCTGAATAAATAGCATTTCATTATTATTATTATTATTATTATTATCCTTTATTTATATGGCGCCACAAGGGTTCCGCAGCGCCCAATTACAGAGTACATAAATAATCAAACAGGAAAATAGTGACTTACAGTTGATGACAGTATAGGACAAGTACAGGGTAAATACACATAGTTACATCAGCAGATGACACTGGTATAAGTATCAGGTGGCAGAAGACTGCTGGAGTTGGTACAGTTGAAGATTATTAAAGTAAGAAAGGATAAGCACATGAGGGAAGAGGGCCCTGCTCGTGAGAGCTTACATTCTAAGGGGAGGGGTAGACAGACAGGGGTGACACAGATGGGGTACATAGAGAACGTGGAACAGAGGGTTTGGATGAGATTTGGCTGGGTTTGGTGAAGAAGTGGGTCTTGAGAGCCCGTTTGAAGTTTTGTAGAGAGGTGGAGAGTCTGAGGAGGAGAGGTAGGGAATTCCAGAGAAGTGGTGCAGCACGTGAAAAATCTTGGAGGTAGGAGTGGGAGGAAATAATCCATAGGCAGGAGAGTCGTCGTGCATTAGCAGAGCGAAGAGGACGAGTGGGAGTGTAAAGGGAGATAAGGTCAGAGATGTAGGTGGGAGAGGAGTGGGTGAGGGATTTGTAAGTGAGAGTGAGAAGCTTGAAATGGATTCTGAAAGGGAAGGGGAGCCAGTGAAGGGCTAGTAAGAGAGGAGAGGTGGACGTAGTGCGTTTGGTGAGGAAGATGAGCCGGGCAGCAGCACTGAGGATAGATTAGAGTGGAGAGAGGTATTTGTCAGGAATGCCAGTCAGGAGGAAATTACAGTAGTCCAGTCTGTAGATGACCAGTGAGTGGATAAGAGTCTTAGTGGCATCCTGGGTGAGAAAGGGTCTGATCCTGGAAAATGTTTTTGAGATGACAGTGACAGGTTTGTGAGAGGTGCTGAATGTGTGGTTTGAAGGAGAGGGAGGAGTCAAGGATTACTCCAAGACAGCATACTTGGGGGCTAGAAGAGATCACACTGACGTGTGCAGGTGTCTGCAGAGCTCACACACAGGACTGTTGGTTGCACGCACACGATTGCATAGGCCTTCGAAGAATACGACTCTTAGTAAATGTGCCCCCTAGACGTTATATATCCCAGATTAGTTTCCTGAGCCTTATAATAATAACTGTACCACAGCAGCGCCTGTAATACAGTACCTGAGAGTTACAGAAATAGCGCCATGCATAGGTGACACCGGGTGACTGAGTAATTACATTGAATTACTAGACCATTCAACATAATCTATGTCATCAAATGTAAGATTCAGGGCTGGTGCAAGATCTTTCTGCACCCTAGGCAAAGCTTCAGCCTAGCACCTGCAACCACACCTAACTCCCAAACCCCCCTTCCCCAGCCCCCCCACGCACACACACACCTCACGGAGGGGAAATGCAGGTGGCCCCTAGTGGGGCTCTGGTGAATTGCATTGTTATACATATACAGAGAAATGGGACAACACTCAAGGACTGTTAAAGTGATACTGTATATTGTAAACAAAGGTGCCTATTCAGACCCTGACGCTGATGTGCAAAAATCGATATGAAGTGATTTCTGCACATCTGCGCATGCGTGTACACAGGTACGCTGGTGTGCAAGGTCCTAAACTGCGTTCTGTTCATAACACACTTTAAGACCTGGAGGCAGGGCCGGCGCCACCATTAGGAAGCTTTAGGCAGCTGCCTAAGGGCGGTAGCACTTAAAGGGCGGCGCTGAGTTCAACTAAACAAAAAAAAAATTAGGGAAGTGAGTGTCGCTCACTTACCCCCGCCCTCCCGACCCGGTGACCGGGTAAAAGATCTGCTCCCTCCGCCGAGTCTACCAAGCAACGGAGGCCACGGCACGGATCTATCGATCCAGTATATATATATATATATATATATACATACATACATACATACATACAGTATACTGTTTATAGGGTCTGGTCGGGATATTTAATTGGGGTTACCATTCACCTTCCCCTAACCCACCCTCCCTGCAGCCTAAGCCTAACTATCCCTGGCATACTAACATTCAGGCTGTCGGTTGTCAGGATGCCGGCGTCGGCATTCTGAATGTTATTATGCCAGCCGAGGGTTAAGGTTAGGCTTAGGTTTATGCTGCAGGGAGAGAGGGTTAGGGTAAGGGGTAGGGTTAATTATTTTCATTCAAAATGTCGGGATTCTGGTGGTCAGGATGCCAAGTACATCCCTTTAATTGTATATGCATACATACCAGGGATGTGTGGTGAGCTAAATGGCTCAGGAGGCACTGGCTAACCCCAGAGTCAGAATTCCATGCAATATACTGTATGAGCCAAAGGGTACATCTGGGCATTATACACAGGTGCAGCAGTATATAAACTCCTGGAAATTTAGTGAGTTTTGATCACAGATGTGCGGAAAAGATAGCCAGGTGAGGCACTGCTTCTCCTGCCATAGACTTTATACTCCAGAGTTTGGGCTATAAAAAGTATTAGAATAATGCAAAGAAGATATTTCAAACAAATTATTAGTATTTTTCATATACTTTATTCAGTCAAAACTCTTGTTTAAATGTAAGTATGACAGGAAAGGCTCTGCCTCACCTGCCTCGCCCCACCGCACGTCACTGATTGCATATATATATGCATAGACAGATATACTGTATATTTGTATGCTCCTTATTGTGTTCCATCCCTCTATCTGTTAGTTCATTACTGACCCCCCTCCTCCATTTGTACTGTACTGTGCCCCAGTGCCTGTGTTTTCCCTATTATGCTGTTTACAAGTGAAAACCACCCATCAGGCTGTATGGTCTGTGGTCCTGCAGAAACCCCCAATGGGTTACTTACCTTAAGCTATTTTCTTGTTTTTCCCTGCATTGGCAGGATACCTCTTGCAGGCAGCAGCAGCATTACAGCGACTCTTCCAAGTGCAGTCATGTAGTCAGATGCTTCTTGCTGCTGGAGATCGAGGGCCTAGAGAAGGGGCATCAGGGCTATGAAGAGTGGTCAAAGACAGTCAAAGTTACATTCACCTCCTATGTTAACTAGTGATCAGCGGGTTCGGTTTCTCGGAAACCGAACCCCCCCGAACTTCACCCTTTTTACACGGGTCCGAGCCATACTCGGATTCTCCCGTATAGCTCGGTTAACCCGAGCGCGCCCGAACGTCATCATCTCGCTGTCGGATTCTCGCGAGATTCGGATTCTATATAAGCAGCCGCGCGTCGCCGCCATTTTCACTCGTGCATTGGAAATGTTAGGGAGAGGACGTGGCTGGCGTCCTCTCCGTTATTGTTGAACTTGATTGTGCATTATTGCTTAATTGTGGGGAGGGCTGGGGAGCAGCTGTATAATATAGGAGGAGTACAGTGCAGAGTTTTGCTGATCAGTGACCACCAGTTATCCGTTCTCTGCCTGAAAAAAACGCTCCATATCTGTGCTCAGTGTGCTGCATATATCTGTGCTCACACTGCTTAATTGTGGGGACTGGGGAGCAGCTGTATTATATAGCAGGAGTACAGTGCAGAGTTTTGCTGACAGTGACCACCAGTATACGTTGTCTGCCTGAAAAACACTCCATATCTGTGCTCAGTGTGCTGCTTTATTGTGGGGACTGGGGACCACCAGTATAATATTATATAGGAGGAGTACAGTGCAGAGTTTTGCTGACCAGTGACCACCAGTATATAATATATAGCATTACGGTACAGTAGGCCACTGCTGTACCTACCTCTGTGTCGTCATTAAGTATACTATCCATCTAGATTCTATACCTGTGGTGCATTTCAGTTGTGCAGTTTGCTGACACAGTGACCACCAGTATATATAGCAGTACGGTATGGAAGGCCACTGTTGTACCTACCTCTGTGTCGTTATTAAGTATACTATCCATCTACATTCTATACCTGTGGTGCATTTTAGTTTTGCAGTTTGCTGACACAGTGACCACCAGTATATATAGCAGTATGGTACGGAAGGCCACTGCTCTACCTACCTCTGTGTCATCATTAAGTATACTATCCATCTACATTCTATACCTGTGGTGCATTTTAGTTTTGCAGTTTGCTGACACAGTGACCACCAGTATACTATATATAGCAGTACGGTACGGAATGCCACTGCTGTACCTACCTCTGTGTCGTCATTAAGTATACTATCCATCTACATTCTATACCTGTGGTGCATTTTAGTTTTGCAGTTTGCTGACACAGTGACCACCAGTATACTTTATATAGCAGTACGGTACGGAAGGCCACTGCTGTACCTACCTCTGTGTCGTCATTAAGTATACTATCCATCTACATTCTATATCTGTGGTGCATTTTAGTTTTGCAGTTTGCTGACACAGTGACCACCAGTATATAGCAGTATGGTACGGAAGGCCACTGCTGTACCTACCTCTGTGTCGTCATTAAGTATACTATCCATCTACATTCTATACCTGTGGTGCATTTTAGTTTTGCAGTTTGCTGACACAGTGACCACCAGTATACTATATATAGCAGTACGGTACGGAAGGCCACTGTTGTACCTACCTCTGTGTCGTCATTAAGTATACTATCCATCTACATTCTATACCTGTGGTGCATTTTAGTTTTGCAGTTTGCCGACACAGTGACCACCAGTATACTATATATAGCAGTACGGTACGGAAGGCCTCTGCTGTACCTACCTCTGTGTCGTCATTAAGTATACTATCCATCTACATTCTATACCTGTGGTGCATTTTAGTTTTGCAGTTTGCTGACACAATGACCACCAGTATACTATATATAGCAGTACGGTACGGAAGGCCACTGCTGTACCTACCTCTGTGTCGTCATTAAGTATACTATCCATCTACATTCTATACCTGTGGTGCATTTTAGTTTTGCAGTTTGCTGACACAGTGACCACCAGTATACTATATATAGCAGTACGGTACGGAAGGCCTCTGCTGTACCTACCTCTGTGTCGTCATTAAGTATACTATCCATCTACATTCTATACCTGTGGTGCATTTTAGTTTTGCAGTTTGCTGACACAGTGACCACCAGTATACTATATATAGCAGTACGGTACGGAAGGCCTCTGCTGTACCTACCTCTGTGTCGTCATTAAGTATACTATCCATCTACATTCTATACCTGTGGTGCATTTTAGTTTTGCAGTTTGCTGACACAGTGACCACCAGTATACTATATATAGCAGTACGGAACGGAAGGCCACTGCTGTACCTACCTCTGTGTCGTCATTAAGTATACTATCCATCTACATTCTATACCTGTGGTGCATTTTAGTTTTGCAGTTTGCTGACACAGTGACCACCAGTATACTATATATAGCAGTACGGTACGGAAGGCCACTGCTGTACCTACCTCTGTGTCGTCATTAAGTATACTATCCATCTACATTCTATACCTGTGGTGCATTTTAGTTTTGCAGTTTGCTAACACAGTGACCACCAGTATATATAGCAGTACGGTACGGAAGGCCACTGCTCTACCTACCTCTGTGTCGTCAAGTATACTATCCATCCATACCTGTGGTGCATTTCAGTTGTGCACAGTATATATAGTAGTAGGCCATTGCTATTGATACTGGCATATAATTCCACACATTAAAAAATGGAGAACAAAAATGTGGAGGTTAAAATAGGGAAAGATCAAGATCCACTTCCACCTCGTGCTGAAGCTGCTGCCACTAGTCATGGCCGAGACGATGAAATGCCATCAACGTCGTCTGCCAAGGCCGATGCCCTGTCATAGTAGAGAGCATGTAAAATCCAAAAAACAAAAGTTCAGTAAAATGACCCAAAAATCAAAATTTAAAGCATCTGATGAGAAGCGTAAACTTGCCAATATGCCATTTACGACACGGAGTGGCAAGGAACGGCTGAGGCCCTGGCCTATGTTCATGGCTAGTGGTTCAGATTCACATGAGGATGGAAGCACTCATCCTCTCGCTAGAAAAATGAAAAGACTTAAGCTGGCAAAAGCACAGCAAAGAACTGTGCGTTCTTCTAAATCACAAATCCCCAAGGAGAGTCCAATTGTGTCGGTTGCGATGCCTGACCTTCCCAACACTGGACGGGAAGAGCTTGCGCCTTCCACCATTTGCACGCCCCCTGCAAGTGCTGGAAGGAGCACACGCAGTCCAGTTCCTGATAGTCAAATTGAAGATGTCACTGTTGAAGTACACCAGGATGAGGATATGGGTGTTGCTTGCGCTGGGGAGGAAATTGACAAGGAGGATTCTGATGGTGAGGTGGTTTGTTTAAGTCAGGCACCTGGGGAGACACCTGTTGTCCGTGGGACGAATATGGCCATTGACATGCCTGGTCAAAATACAAAAAAAATCAGCTCTTCGGTGTGGAATTATTTCAACACAAATGCGGACAACAGGTGTCAAGCCGTGTGTTGCCTTTGTCAAGCTGTAATAAGTAGGGGTAAGGACGTTAACCACCTCGGAACATCCTCCCTTATACGTCACCTGCAGCGCATTCATCATAAGTCAGTGACAAGTTCAAAAACTTTGGGTGACAGCGGAAGCAGTCCACTGACCACTAAATCCCTTCCTCTTGTAACCGAGCTCCTGCAAACCACACCACCAACTCCCTCAGTGTCAATTTCCTCCTTACCCAGGAAAGCCAATAGTCCTGCAGGCCATGTCACTGGCAAGTCTGACGAGTCCTCTCCTGCCTGGGATTCCTCCGATGCATCCTTGAGTGTAACGCCTACTGCTGCTGGCACTGCTGTTGTAGCTGCTGGGAGTCGATCGTCATCCCAGAGGGGAAGTCGGAAGACCACTTGTACTACTTCCAGTAAGCAATTGACTGTCCAACAGTCCTTTGCGAGGAAGATGAAATATCACAGCAGTCATCCTGCTGCAAAGCAGATTACTCAGGCCTTGGCAGCCTGGGCGGTGAGAAACGTGGTTCCGGTATCCACCGTTAATTCAGAGGCAACTAGAGACTTGATTGAGGTACTGTGTCCCCGATACCAAATACCATCTAGGTTCCATTTCTCTAGGCAGGCGATACCGAAAATGTACACAGACCTCAGAAAAAGAGTCACCAGTGTCCTAAAAAATGCAGTTGTACCCAATATCCACTTAGCCACGGACATGTGGACAAGTGGAGCAGGGCAGACTCAGGACTATATGACTGTGACAGCCCACTGGGTAGATGTATTGCCTCCCGCAGCAAGAACAGCAGCGGCGGCACCAGTAGCAGCATCTCGCAAACGCCAACTCATTCCTAGGCAGGCTACGCTTTGTATCACCGCTTTCCAGAAGAGGCACACAGCTGACAACCTCTTACGGAAACTGAGGAAGATCATCGCAGAATGGCATACCCCAATTGGACTCTCCTGGGAATTTGTGACATCGGACAACGCCAGCAATATTGTGCGTGCATTACATCTGGGCAAATTCCAGCACGTCACATGTTTTGCACATACATAGAATTAGGTGGTGCAGAATTATTTAAAAAACGACAGGAGCGTGCAAGAGATGCTGTCGGTGGCCCGAAGAATTGCGGGCCACTTTCGGCATTCAGCCACTGCGTACAGAAGACTGGAGCACCACCAAACAGTCCTGAACCTGCCCTGCCATCATCTGAAGCAAGAGGTGGTAACGAGGTGGAATTCAACCCTCTATATGCTTCAGAGGATGGAGGAGCAGCAAAAGGCCATTCAAGCCTATACATCTGCCCACGATATAGGCAAAGGAGGGGGAATGCACCTGACTCAAGCGCAGTGGAGAATGATTTCAACGTTGTGCAAGGTTATGCAACCCTTTGAACTTGCCACACGTGAAGTCAGTTCAGACACTGCCAGCCTGAGTCAGGTCATTCCACTCATCAGGCTTTTGCAGAAGAAGCTGGAGACATTGAAGGAGGAGCTAAAACAGAGCGATTCCGCTAGGCATGTGGGACTTGTGGATGGAGCCCTTAATTCGCTTAACCAGGATTCACGGGTGGTCAATCTGTTGAAATCAGAGCACTACATTTTGGCCACCGTGCTCGATCCTACATTTAAAACCTACGTTGTATCTCTCTTTCCGGCAGACACAAGTCTGCAGAGGTTCAAAGACCTGCTGGTGAGAAAATTGTCAAGTCAAGCGGAATGTGACCCGTCAACATCTCCTCCTTCGCATTCTCCCGCAACTGGGGGTGCGAGGAAAAGGCTAAGAATTCTGAGCCCACCCGCTGGCGGTGATGCAGGGCAGTCTGAAGCGAGTGCTGACATCTGGTCCGGACTGAAGGACCTGCCAACGATTACTGACATGTCGTCTACTGTCACTTCATATGATTCTCTCACCATTGAAAGAATGGTGGAGGATTATATGAGTGACCGCATCCAACTAGGCATGTCAGACAGTCCGTACGTATACTGGCAGGAAAAAGAGGCAATTTGGAGGCCCTTGCACAAACTGGCTTTATTCTACCTAAGTTGCCCTCCCTCCAGTGTGTACTCCGAAAGAGTGTTTAGTGCAGCCGCTCACCTTGTCAGCAATCGGCGTACAAGGTTACTTCCAGAAAATGTGGAGAAGATGATGTTCATCAAAATTAATTATAATCAATTCCTCCGTGGAGACATTCACCAGCAGCAATTGCCTCCACAAAGTACACAGGGACCTGAGATGGTGGATTTCAGTGGGGACGAATTAATAATCTGTGAGGAGGGGGATGTACACAGTGAAAGGGGTGAGGAATCGGATGATGATGATGAGGTGGACTTCTTGCCTCTGTAGAGCCAGTTTGTGCAAGGAGAGATTGATTGCTTCTTTTTTTGGTGGGGGCCCAAACCAACCAGTCATTTCAGTCACAGTCGTGTGGCAGACCCTGTCACTGAAATGATGGGTTCATTAAAGTGTGCATGTCCTGTTTATACAACATAAGGGTGGGTGGGAGGGCCCAAGGACAATTCCATCTTGCACCTCTTTTTTCTTTAATTTTGCTATGCATCAGGTGTTGTTTGGGGACAATTTTTTTGAAGTGACATCCTGCCTGACACTACAGTGCCACTCCTAGATGGGCCAGGTGTTTGTGTCGGCCACTTGTGTCGCTTAGCTTAGTCACACAGCGACCTTGGTGCGCCTCTTTTTTTCTTTGCATCATGTGCTGTTTGGGGAGTATTTTTTTGAAGTACCATCCTGCCTGACACTGCAGTGCCACTCCTAGATGGGCCAGGTGTTTGTGTCGGCCACTTGTGTCGCTTAGCTTAGCCATCCAGCGACCTCGGTGCAAATTTTAGGACTAAAAATAATATTGTGAGGTGTGAGGTGTTCAGAATAGACTGGAAATGAGTGGAAATTATGGTTATTGAGGTTAATAATACTATGGGATCAAAATGACCCCCAAATTCTATGATTTAAGCTGTTTTTGAGGGTTTTTTGTAAAAAACACCCGAATCCAAAACACACCCGAATCCGACAAAAATTTTTCAGGGAGGTTTTGTCAAAACGCGTCCGAATCCAAAACACGGCCGCGGAACCGAATCCAAAACCAAAACACAAAACCCGAAAAATGTCCGGTGCACATCACTAATGTTAACATGACTTGATGTTACACGTGTCAGCACAGAGGAAGCGCTGAGACACTATGTGGTTCTGCCTGATAGTGGCATCTGCACCTGATTAGACCCGCCACAGCAGGCAGCGCAGTGTAAAAGGAGGAGTTTTTTGCTAAATGAATTCAGTGGCACCCACCGAAAGCTGCCCAATGGTAGAGCCAACCCTTGTAAGATATATATATAAACACATACAGGTTGAGTATCCCATATCCAAATATTCCAAAATATGGAATATTCAAAAATACAGAATTTTTTGAGTGAGATAGTGAAACCTTTGTTTTCTGATGGCTCAATGTACACAAACTTTGTTTAATACACAAAGTTATAAAAGTTACTGTATTAAATGACCTTCAGGCTGTGTGTATAAGGTGTGGAGAAATAATTCCACACTGAAGAGGTGGCTTTTTGGTATTTTGCCCAGGCATCACAATGGGCTTCTTCATCCCACGGACAACAAGTGTCTCCCCCGGTGCCTGATTTAAATTAACCACATCACCATCAGAATCCTCATCGTCAACTTCCTCCTCAGTGCCAGCAGCACCTGTATCCTCATCCTGGTGTACTGTAACAGTGACATCTTCAATCTGAATATCAGAAACTGGACAGTGGGTGCTCCTTCCTGCACTTGCAGGGGGTGTGCAAAAATGGTGGAAGGAGCCTCCTCTTCCCATCCAGTGTTGAGAAGGTCAGGCATCGCAACCACCAACACACTTGGACTCTCCTTGGGGATTTGTGATACCATCTTAGAATGCACAGTTCTTTTCTGTGCTTTTTCCAGCTTAACTCTTATCATTTTTCTAGCGAGAGGATGAGTGCTTCCATCATCATGTGAAGCTGAACCACTAGTCATGAACATAGGCCAGGGCCTTAGCCGTTTCTTGCCACTCTGTGTCGTAAATTGCATATTGGCAAGTTTACGTTTCTCCTCAGATCATTTAAATTTCTTTTTTTTTGGTTCTTTTTACTGAACTTTGGCTTTTTGGATTTTACATGCCCTCTACTATCACATTGGGCATCGGACTTGGCAGACGTCGTTGATGGGATTTCATTGTTTATGTCATGACTAGTGTCAACAGCTTCAGCACTAGGTGGAAGTGGTTCTTGATCTTTCCCTATTTTATCCTCAAATTTTTTGTACTCCATTATTTTTCTGGGGTTATACAACAATATGCGGTACAGGAGAGCGTACCTCTACACCACACAGGGCAAACTCTGTGAAATTATTTGGATTAAATATTAATAACCCCTTTATTTGGAGTAAATATTATACAGCACAGGACAGCACCACTGAATTTATATGGCAGCACCACTGGACTGGATTTATATGGAATTATACGGCAGGATCAATGGCTATATACGGCAGTACCGTTGGACATATACAGCAGTATCAATGGACATATACGGCAGTATCACTGGACATATACGACAGTATCAATGGACATATACGGCAGTATCACTGAATATATACGGCAGTACCACAGGAATTATATAGCAGGATCACTGGAATTATACAGCAGGATCACTGGATTTAAACGGCAGTACCACTGGACATATACGGCAGTATCAATGGACATATACGGCAGTATCACTGGACTGGATTTTATATGCCAGTACTACAGGAATTATACCTAAGGATCACTGGATTTATACGCCAGTACCTTTGGAATTGTACGGCAAGATCAATGGAATTATATGGCAGGATCACTGGATTTATACGGCAGTACTGCTGGACATATATGGCAGTATCAATGGACATATACGGCAGTATCACTGGAATATACGGCAGTATCACTGGACTGGATTTATACTCCAGTACCACTGGAATTAATTGGCAGGATCACTGGATTTATACTCCAGTACCACTGGAATTATATGGCAGGATCACTGGACTTATACGCCAGTACCACTGGAATTATATGGCAGGATCACTGGAATTATACGGCAGGATCACTGGATTTATACGGTAGTACTGCTGGACATATATGGCAGTATCAATGGACATATACGGCAGTATCACTGGACATATACGGCAGTATCACTGGACTGGATTTATACGCCAGTACCGCTGGAATTATACGTCAGGATCACTGGAATTATATGGCAGGAACACTGGATTTATATGGCAGTACCGCTGGACATATACAGCAGTATCAATGGACATATACGGCAGTATCACTGGACATATACGACAGTATCAATGGACATATACGGCAGTATCAATGGACATATACGGCAGTATCACTGAACATATACGGCAGTACCACAGGAATTATACAGCAGGATCACTGGAATTATACAGCAGGATCACTGGATTTAAACGGCAGTACCACTGGACATATACGGCAGTATCAATGGACATATACGGCAGTATCACTGGACTGGATTTTATATGCCAGTACTACAGGAATTATACCTAAGGATCACTGGATTTATATGCCAGTACCTTTGGAATTGTACGGCAAGATCAATGGAATTATATGGCAGAATCACTGGATTTATACGGCAGTACTGCTGGACATATATGGCAGTATCAATGGACATATACGGCAGTATCACTGGAATATACGGCAGTATCACTGGACTGGATTTATATGCCAGTACCACTGGAATTAATTGGCAGGATCACTGGATTTATACTCCAGTACCACTGGAATTATATGGCAGGATCACTGGACTTATACGCCAGTACCACTGGAATTATATGGCAGGATCACTGGAATTATATGGCAGGATCACTGGATTTATACGGTAGTACTGCTGGACATATATGGCAGTATCAATGGACATATACGGCAGTATCACTGGACATATACGGCAGTATCACTGGACTGGATTTATACGCCAGTACCGCTGGAATTATACGGCTGGACCGCTGGACTTATACGCCAGTATCACTGGATTTATACGCCAGTACCACTGGAATTATACGGCAGGATCACTGGAATTATATGGCAGGAACACTGGATTTATATGGCAGTACCGCTGGACATATACAGCAGTATCAATGGACATATATGGCAGTATCACTGGACATATACGGCAGTACCACTGGACTGGACTTATACGCTAGTACCACTGAAATTATACGGCAGGATCACTGGATTTATTTGCCAGTACCACTGAAATTATACGGCAGGATCACTGGAATTAGACGGCAGGATCACTGGATTTATACGGCAGTACCGTTGGACATATAAGGCAGTATCACTGGACATATACGGCAGTATTACTGGACTGGACATATACGCCAGTACCACTGGAATTATACGGCAGGATCACTGGACTTGTACGCCAGTACCACTGGAATTATACGGCAGGATCACTGGATTTATACAGCAGTACAGCTGGACATATACAGCAGTATCAATGGACATATACGGCAGTATCACTGGACAAATACGGCAGTATCACTAGACTGGACTTATACGTCAGTACTACTAGAATTATACGGCAGGATCACTGGATTTATATGCCAGTACCACTGGAATTATACGGCAGGATCACTGGAATTATACAGCAGGATCACTGTATTTATACGGCAGTACCGCTGGACATAAACGTCAGTATCAATGGACATATACGGCAGTACCGCTGGACATATAGGTCAGTATCACTGGACTGGATTTATACTCCAGTACCACTGGAATTATACGGCAGGATCACTGGATGTATACGCCAGTACCACTGGAATTATACGGCAGGATCACTGGAATTATATGGCAGGATCACTGGATTTATATGGCAGTACCGCTGGACATATACGGCAGTATCAATGGACATATACGGCAGTATAACTGGACATATGCGGCAGTTTCACTGACTGGACTTATACACCAGTACCACTGGAATTATACGGCAGGATCACTGGACTTATACGCCAGTACCCCTGGAATTATACGGCAGGATCACTGGAATTATACTGCAGTATCAATGGACATATACGGCAGTACCACTGGACATATACAGCAGCTCAGGGACACCACCAATGGACTGATGCAGGACAACACAGCACCACTGCAATGGACTGGACTTATTCAGCAGCACTGGACAAATAGCAGCAGAGGACACCACCACTGTGACTGGACTGATGCAGCGCAACACACCACCACTGGACTGATGCAGCACAACACCGCACCACTGGACTGGACTTATACAGCAGCACTGGACATATGGCAGCAGAGGTCACCACCCCTGTGACTGGACTGATGCAGCGCAACACACCACCACTGGACTGATGCAGCACAACACCACACCACTGAACTGGAATTATACAGCAGCACTGGACATATGGCAGCAGAGGACAAAACCACTGTGACTGGACTGATGCAGCACAAGACACTACCACTGAGGACACTGAGGATGGAGACAAGTCCTCTCTCTACACTCTCCAATGCCGGAGTGAAAATGGCAGGGACGCTTGGCTCCTTATATGGAATCCAAACCCCTCGAGAATCCTACAGCTAGATGATAACGTTTTGCCTCATTCTGGTTTCCGAGTCAGGCGGGAAATCCCAAGCCTGACTCGGATCCGGGCTCATAACGTGAAGTCCGGGGGAGTTCGGTCCTCTGAGATCCGATCCCGCTCATCTCTAACTGAGACAGTCGTAGCATCACTTATCTATACTGCAGGGGGCTACAGGCAGCTGCTGTGTGCATGACAAGGATGCTGTAGGAGGAATGGCATGGTAGGAGGTATGTACTGGGGTACCGCTGGACATATATGGCAGTGTCAATGGACATATATGGCAGTATCACTGGACATATACGGCAGTATCACTGGACTGGACTTATATGCCAGTACCACTGGAATTATACGGCAGGATCACTGGATTTATACGGCAGTACCGCTGGACATATACGGCAGTATCAATGGACGTATGCGGCAGTATCACTGGACATATACGGCAGTACCACTGGACATATAAAGCAGATCAGGGACACCACCACTGGACTGATGCAGGACAACACAGCACCACTGCAATGGACTGGACTTATACAGCAGCACTGGACATATGGCAGCAGAGGTCACCACCACTGTGACTGGACTGATGCAGCACAACACACCACCACTGGACTGATGCAGCACAACACAGCACCACTGCAATGGACTTATACAGCAGCACTGGACATATGGCAGTAGGGGACACCACCACTGTGACTTGACAGATGCAGCATAAGACACTACCACTGGACTGATGCAGCAAAACACAGCACCACTGGACTGGATTTTTACAGCAGCACTGGACATATGTCAGCAGAGGACACCACCACTGTGACTGGACAGATGCAGCACAAGACACTATCACTGAGGACACTGAGGATGGAGACACGTCCTCTCTCTACACGCTTCAATGCTGGAGTGAAAATGGCAGGGACGCGCAGCTCCTTATATGGAATTCAAACCCCGCAAGAATCCGACAGCTAGATGATGATGTTTTGCCTCGTTCTGGTTTCCGAGTCAGGCAGGAAAACCCAAGCCTGACTCGGATCTGGTCTCGTGACGTGAAGTCCGGGGGGGTTCAGTTCTCTGAGAACCGATCCCGCTCATCTCCAATTGAGACAGTCGTGGCATCACTTATCTATACTGCAGGGGGCTACAGGCAGCTGTTGTGTGCATGACAAGAGTACTGTAGGAGGAATGGCATGGCAGCAGGTATGTACTGGGGTACTGCGGTGTTAGTTACTGAGAGAGCAGGCAGGGATCTCTGACAGGAAGGGTAGCTTGTGCTAAAGCGTAAGGGGCATTCTGGAGGCTGTTGCGGTACACAGAGTACCTATATTTTATGCAGGGTCGGGCTGTGTGGATGGTGAGGGTGTGCAGGGTCGGGCTACAGCCAGAGGTGTAGATAGGCAGCATGGAATTTTTTGGCTCCCCCCCACCACCACCACCCCCCCCGTACTGAATTGGGGGCCTAGCCAACACGTGGTGGCATTTTACATATGATAAGAAACTATATTTAAAAATCCTAAATTGGAGACAGGGCCGGTTCTAGACATTGTGGAGCTCAGGGCAAAAGTTTCCTTTGAGTGTCCCCCATGTTTAAAACTAGTGATGTGCACCGGACATTTTTCGGGTTTTGTGTTTTGGTTTTGGATTCGGTTCCGCGGCCGTGTTTTGGATTCGGACGCGTTTTGGCAAAACCTCCCTGAAAATTTCTTGCCGGATTCGGGTGTGTTTTGGATTCGGGTGTTTTTTGCAAAAAACCCTCAAAAACAGCTTAAATCATAGAATTTGGGGGTCATTTTGATCCCATAGTATTATTAACCTCAATGACCATAATTTCCACTCATTTCCAGTCTATTCTGAACATCTCACACCTCACAATATTATTTTTAGTCCTAAAATTTGCACCAAGGTCGTTGGATGACTAAGCTAAGCGACCCAAGTGGCCGACACAAACACCTGGCCCATCTAGGAGTGGCACTGCAGTGTCAGACAGGATGGTCGATTTAAAAAATACTCCCCAAACAGCACATGATGCAAAGAAAAAAAGAGGTGCACTGTGGTCGCTGGATGGCTAAGCTAAGCGACACAAGTGGCCGACACAAACACCTGGCCCATCTAGGAGTGGCACTGCAGTGTCAGGTAGGATGGCACTTCAAAAAAATAGTCCCCAAACAGCACATGATGCAAAGAAAAATTAAAGAAAAAAGAGGTGCAAGATGGAATTGTCCTTGGGCCCTCCCACCCACCCTTATGTTGTATAAACAGGACATACACACTTTAATATACCCATCATTTCAGCGACAGGGTCTGCCACACAACTGTGACTGAAATGACTGGTTGGTTTGGGCCCCCACCAAAAAAGAAGCAATCAATCTCTCCTTGCACAAACTGGCTCCACAGAGGCAAGATGTCCACCTCCTCCTCATCGTCCGATTCCTCACCCCTTTCACTGTGTACATCCCCCTCCTCACAGATTATTAATTCGTCCCCACTGGAATCCACCATCTCAGGTCCCTGTGTACTTTCTGGAGGCAATTGCTGGTAAATGTCTCCACGGAGTAATTGATTATAATTCATTTTGATGAACATCATCTTCTCCACATTTTCTGGAAGTAACCTTGTACGCCGATTGCTGACAAGGTAAGCGGCTGCACTAAACACTCTTTCGGAGTACACACTGGAGGGTGGGCAACTTAGGTAAAATAAAGCCAGTTTCTGCAAGGGCCTCCAAATTGCCTCTTTTTCCTGCCAGTATACGTACGGACTGTCTGACGTGCCTACTTGGATGCGGTCACTCATATAATCCTCCACCATTCTTTCAATGGTGAGAGAATCATATGCAGTGACAGTAGACGACATGTCAGTAATCGTTGGCAGGTCCTTCAGTCCGGACCAGATGTCAGCACTCGCTCCAGACTGCCCTGCATCACCGCCAGCGGGTGGGCTCGGAATTCTTAGCCTTTTCCTCGCACCCCCAGTTGCGGGAGAATGTGAAGGAGCAGCTGTTGACGGGTCACGTTCCGCTTGACTTGACAATTTTCTCACCAGCAGGTCTTTGAAACTCTGCAGACTTGTGTCTGCCGGAAAGAGAGATACAACGTAGGTTTTAAATCTAGGATCCAGCACGGTGGCCAAAATGTAGTGCTCTGATTTCAACAGATTGACCACCCGTGAATCCTGGTTAAGCGAATTAAGGGCTCCATCCACAAGTCCCACATGCCTAGCGGAATCGCTCTGTTTTAACTCCTCCTTCAATGTCTCCAGCTTCTTCTGCAAAAGCCTGATGAGGGGAATGACCTGACTCAGGCTGGCAGTGTCTGAACTGACTTCACGTGTGGCAAGTTCAAAGGGTTGCAGAACCTTGCACAACGTTGAAATCATTCTCCACTGCGCTTGAGTCAGGTGCATTCCCCCTCCTTTGCCTATATCATAGGCAGATGTATAGGCTTGAATGGCCTTTTGCTGCTCCTCCATCCTCTGAAGCATATAGAGGGTTGAATTCCACCTCGTTACCACCTCTTGCTTCAGATGATGACAGGGCAGGTTCAGGACTGTTTGCTGGTGCTCCAGTCTTCGGCACACGGTGGCTGAATGCCGAAAGTGGCCCGCAATTCTTCGGGCCACCGACAGCATCTCTTGCACGCCCCTGTCGTTTTTTAAATAATTCTGCACCACCAAATTCAATGTATGTGCAAAACATGGGACGTTCTGGGATTTGCCCAGATGTAATGCACGCACAATATTGCTGGCGTTGTCCGATGTCACAAATCCCCAGGAGAGTCCATTTGGGGTAAGCCATTCTGCGATGATGTTCCTCAGTTTCCGTAAGAGGTTGTCAGCTGTGTGCCTCTTCTGGAAAGCAGTGATACAAAGCGTAGCCTGCCTAGGAACGAGTTGGCGTTTGCGAGATGCTGCTACTGGTGCCGCCGTTGCTGTTCTTGCTGCGGGAGGCAATACATCTACCCAGTGGGCTGTCACAGTCATATAGTCCTGAGTCTGCCCAAATCCACTTGTCCACATGTCCGTGGCTAAGTGGATATTGGGTACAACTGCATTTTTTAGGACACTGGTGACTCTTTTTCTGAGGTCTGTGTACATTTTCGGTATCGCCTGCCTAGAGAAATGGAACCTAGATGGTATTTGGTACCAGGGACACAGTATCTCAATCAAGTCTGTAGTTGCCTGTGAATTAACGGTGGGTAACGGAAACACGTTTCTCACCGCCCAGGCTGCCAAGGCCTGAGTTATCCGCTTTGCAGCAGGATTACTGCTGTGATATTTCATCTTCCTCGCAAAGGACTGTTGGACAGTCAATTGCTTACTGGAAGTAGTACAAGTGGTTTTCCGACTTCCCCTCTGGGATGACGATCGACTCCCAGCAGCAACAACAGCAGCGCCAGCAGCAGTAGGCATTACACTCAAGGATGCATTGGAGGAATCCCAGGCAGGAGAGGACTCGTCAGACTTGACTGTGATATGGCCTGCAGGACTATTGGCTTTCCTGTGTAAGGAGGAAATTGACACTGAGGGAGTTGGTGGTGTGGTTTGCAGGAGCTTGGTTACAAGAGGAAGGGATTTAGTGGTCAGTGGACTGCATCCTTTGTCATCCAAAGTTTTTGAACTTGTCACTGACTTATGATGAATGCGCTGCAGGTGACGTATAAGGGAGGATGTTCTGAGGTGGTTAACGTCCTTACCCCTACTTATTACAGCTTGACAAAGGCAACACACGGCTTGACACCTGTTGTCCGCATTTGTGTTAAAATAATTCCACACCGGTGAGGTGATTTTTTTTGTAATTTGACCAGGCATGTCAATGGCCATATTCATCCCACGGACAACAGGTGTCTCCCCGGGTGCCTGACTTAAACACCCCACCATCAGAATCCTCCTTGTCAATTTCCTCCTCAGCGCCAGCAACACCCATATCCTCATCCTGGTGTACTTCAACAGTGACATCTTCAATTTGACTATCAGGAACTGGACTGCGGGTGCTCCTTCCAGCACTTGCAGGGGGCGTGCAAATGGTGGAAGGCGCCACCTCTTCCCGTCCAGTGTTGGGAAGGTCAAGCATCGCAGCCGACACAATTGGACTCTCCTTGGGGATTTGTGATTTAGAAGAACGCACAGTTCTTTGCTGTGCTTTTGCCAGCTTAAGTCTTTTAATTTTTCTAGCGAGAGGATGAGTGCTTCCATCCTCATGTGAAGCTGAACCACTAGCCATGAACATAGGCCAGGGCCTCAGCCGTTCCTTGCCACTCCGTGTCGTAAATGGCATATTGGCAAGTTTGCGCTTCTCCTCAGACGCTTTTAATTTGGATTTTTGGGTCATTTTACTGAACTTTTGTGTTTTGGATTTTACATGCTCTCTACTATGACATTGGGCATCGGCCTTGGCAGACGACGTTGATGGCATTTCATCGTCTCGCCCATGACTAGTGGCAGCAGCTTCCGCACGAGGTGGAAGTGGATCTAGATCTTTCCCTATTTTACCCTCCACATTTTTGTTCTCCATTTTTTAATGTGTGGAATTATATGCCAGTATCAATAGCAATGGCCTACTACTATATATACTGCGCACAACTGAAATGCACCACAGGTATGGATGGATAGTATACTTGACGACACAGAGGTAGGTAGAGCAGTGGCCTACTGTACCGTAATGCTATATATTATATACTGGTGGTCAGCAAACTGTGAAAACTTAAATGCACCACAGGTATGGATGGATAGTATACTTGACGACACAGAGTTAGGTAGAGCAGTGGCCTACTGTACCGTACTGCTATATATTATATACTGGTGGTCAGCAAACTGTGCAAAACTGAAATGCACCACAGGTATGGATGGATAGTATACTTGACGACACAGAGGTAGGTAGAGCAATGGCCTACTGTACCGTACGGCTATATATTATATACTGGTGGTCAGCAAACTGTGCAAAACTTAAATGCACCACAGGTATGGATGGATAGTATACTTGACGACACAGAGGTAGGTAGAGCAGTGGCCTACTGTACAGTACTGCTATATATATTATATACTGGTGGTCAGCAAACTGTGCAAAACTGAAATGCACCACAGGTATGGATGGATAGTATACTTGACGACACAGAGGTAGGTAAAGCAGTGGCCTACTGTACCGTACTGCTATATATTATATACTGGTGGTCAGCAAACTGTGCAAAACTGAAATGCACCACAGGTATGGATGGATAGTATACTTGACGACACAGAGGTAGGTAGAGCAGTGGCCTACTGTACCGTACTGCTATATATTATATACTGGTGGTCAGCAAACTGTGCTAAACTGAAATGCACCACAGGTATGGATGGATAGTATACTTGACGACACACAGGTAGGTAGAGCAGTAGCCTACTGTACCGTACTGCTATATATTATATACTGGTGGACAGCAAACTGTGCTAAACTGAAATGCACCACAGGTATGGATGGATAGTATACTTGACGACACAGAGGTAGGTAGAGCAGTGGCCTGCTGTACCATACTGCTATATATTATATACTGGTGGTCAGCAAATTGTGCAAAACTGAAATGCACCACAGGTATGGATGGATAGTATACTTGACGACACAGAGGTAGGTAGAGCAGTGGCCTTCTGTACCGTACTCCTATATATTATATACTGGTGGTCAGCAAAATTATGCACTGTACTCCTACTATATACTACAATACAGCACAGATATGGAGCATTTTTCAGGCAGAGAACGTATAATACTGGTGGTCACTGGTCAGCAAAACTCTGCACTGTACTCCTCCTATATAATGCTGCTGGTCCCCAGTCCCCACAATAAAGCAGTGTGAGCACAGATATATGCAGCACACTGAGCACAGATATGGAGCGTTTTGCAGGCAGACAACGTATGCTGGTGGTCACTGGTCAGCAAAACTCTGCACTGTACTCCTCCTATATAATACTGCTGGTCCCCAGTCCTCACAATAAAGCAGTGTGAGCACAGATATATGCAGCACACTGAGCACAGATATGGAGCGTTTTTCAGGCAGACAACGTATACTGGTGGTCACTGGTCAGCAAAACTCTGCACTGTACTCCTCCTATATAATACTGCTGGTCCCCAGTCCCCACAATAAAGCAGTGTGAGCACAGATATATGCAGCACACTGAGCACAGATATGGAGCGTTTTTCAGGCAGACAACGTATACTGGTGGTCACTGGTCAGCAAAACTCTGCACTGTACTCCTCCTATATAATACTGCTGGTCCCCAGTCCCCACAATAAAGCAGTGTGAGCACAGATATATGCAGCACACTGAGCACAGATATGGAGCGTTTTTCAGGCAGACAACGTATACTGGTGGTCACTGGTCAGCAAAACTCTGCACTGTACTCCTCCTATATAATACTGCTAGTCCCCAGTCCCCAAAATAAAGCAGTGTGAGCACAGATATATGCAGCACACTGAGCACAGATATGGAGCGTTTTTCAGGCAGACAACGTATAATACTGGTGGTCACTGGTCAGCAAAACTCTGCACTGTACTCCTCCTATAATACTGCTGGTCCCCAGAATAAAGATATGCAGCCCCCTGAAACAAAGTGAGAGGACGCCAGCCACGTCCTCTCACTATCATTTCCAATGCACGAGTAAAAAATGGCGGCAACGCGCTGCTCCTTATATAGAATCCGAATCTCGCGAGAATCCGACAGCGGGATGATGACGTTCGGGTGCGCTCGGGTTAACCGAGCCATACGGGAGAATCCGAGTATGCCTCGGACCCGTGTAAAATGGGTGAAGTCCGGGGGGGTTCGGTTTCCGAGGAACCGAACCCGCTCATCTCTAGTTTAAAATAGGGTCAGTGCGTGACAAAGGCTTACAATAACAGAATAGAGGCATGGCAGTGTGGACGATGTAATGGTTGGCATTACTAACTCACAGCACTGAAGTTATGGGTTCGATTTCCACCATGGCCCTAACTGTGTGGCGTTTGTATATTCTCCCCGTGCTTGCGTGGCTTTCCTCCTGGTACTCCGGTTTCCTCCCTACAGAAATAAAGTGGCTCCCAACAAAATTTAACCCTGTTTTGTGTGTGTGTGTGGTAAGGAATATAGGGGGTAATTCAGACTGGATTGCTGTAGCGGCAGCGATCGCCATCTGAATTACTTTATGGAGTGCGCACACGCAGCGGCCGCACTGCGTGTGCCCACCCCGGGAGCCCAGTGAGATGCTATCATCATCTCTCTGGTGTGATCGCCTCTGCTTGATTGACAGGCAGAGGCGGTCGCTGGGCAGGAGGGGCGTGTCAGCGGCGTTAGAACGCTGTTGTCGGGTTGTGGTCCGGAAAACGGAGGCATGTCCGGACCATTGGGCAGGCAGGCCGCGGCGGCTGCGTGACATCACACGCAGCCGCTGCGACCCAGGACGTGGCCAGTAGCTTCCTGCCTGCGCCAGGAGCTACGCAGGCTATGAGCTTCTCCTCCGGTACAAAAGCATCACCGCCATGTGATGCTTTTATACCTGTGCGGGAGGGCAGTGCCAGACATGCGGGGCGGACTAGCCCTGTGCTGGGCGTCCCCCCGCATGTCTATGAAACTGATTGTAGATGTGCTAAATTTAGCACATCTACCATCAGGTCTGAATTACCCCCATAGATTGTAAGCTCCCATGGTGCAGGGACTGATCTGAATGGCGAAATATTCTCTGTAAAGCGCTGTGGAATATGTGTGCGCTATATAAATAACTGGTAATAAATAGAAAATGGCTTCACTGGACTGACCCCCAATTCATCAATGAAAATAATGCCCCAGAACTGACCCCTACAGATCTGATAATCTTACAATGCCTCAATGAAACCTAAAACCCCTACAAACTCTCAATGAAAATAATACCCTAGAACTGCCATCGGAGACCTGATTATCCCACTATGCTTAACTGAAAATAATGTCCCAGAATTGCCTGAGGGACAGAGAGAGCTGTGCTGCAGCAGCCTGAGGGGCAGAGGGAGGTGCAGCAGCTTCTAATGTAGAGAGAGGTTCTGCAGCAGCAGCTGGGGCAGAGTGAGGTCCTGCAGCAGCCGGGGCAGAAAGAGGTGCTGCAGAAAAAGGTGCTACAACACCCAGGGGAGAGAGAGGTACTGCAGAAGCCGAAGCATAAAGAGGTGATGTAGCTAGGGCAGAGAGAGCTGCTGCAGCATATGAAGTAGAGACGTGCTGCAGCTTCCAGGAAAGAGAAAGGTGCTACAGGACAGAAGAGACCCTGTTGCACAGCCACAAGCAGACAGTGAGACATACAGTATATAGAGGGCTGGCAGAGCTCTGGCATGTGCTAGCTGTCAGTGTCTCCTGCTGTTGCATCTTGCCTTCCCTGTTCCCCATTTAGTCTCCTAGTCAGTGTACGCCCCCTCAGCTTCTCCTGCTCTGCAGCTGCCAGTAAAGTGGCCTATGGGAAGGTGGGGTTTGGCTGGCAGCGCACCCGGAGCTCCTACTCCACTGGAGCGGATGTGTTACATCACATGCATCTGCTGTGCACTTGGGATGTGGTGGGTAGCGGCCTGCCAGCACGTAGGAGCTGAACTGGCAGGGAGCTACTCGCCAGGTGCAAAAGTATTGCCGCTGTGCGATGCTTTTGCACGTGTGTGTGTGGGCGGGGGGTGTAGTGCCTGACATGCAGGGCGGACTAGCCCTGTGCTGGGCGTCCCCCCACATGTCAGAGTAGATGATTGTAGATGTGCTATATTTAACACATATACGATCAGATCTGATTTACCCCAATTGTTACAAAGGAGCAACAGCACATACTAAAACATTGTAATAAGTAATCTACACTACAGTATCTACGGGAACGTGGTAGGTTGCAAATTAACTAATAGAGCGCTACAAGCAGTGAAGAGATTAATGAGGAAAATGAGAGTGCTGCAAGTACTGAACGGTTTAATGAGGAAAATGAGAGTGCTGCCACTCGAAGGGGTTAATATCTGCAAGTCTGTGTACCTGCACTTGCATGGCTGCATGTGCATTGATATATCTTGTTAGACAGAAGGAGACTAAGAAGGTAATCAGATGCGCATAGGCACAAGCTAAGGAGAACATGTCCCAGTCAGTGGGTAAAGGAGGGAAAACTTTTTTTTTTTAGGAATATCATCGAAAGGAGTAAAAAAAAAAAAAAAAAAAAAAGAATAATAAGACCAAGAACAGAGAGTGTGAGTCTTGTTGAGGGAGACAATCTAATAGCAGATTATCTTAATATTTTTTTTTTCCCCTCAGGATTCACTACTGAAAGTGAGGGGAAAGGGCCACAGTTAAGCTGCAGGTATATTCAGAAAAAATTAACAAGTACATTTACAAAGGAGACAATCCTAGCACAACTCACAAAACTGAAAGTGGATAAATCAATGGGGCCAGATGAGATACATCCAAGGATATTAAAAGAGCTTAAATGGGTGCTGATAGCACCATTAACAGAATGATTCAATCAGTCACTAGTTATAGGAGTAATTCCAAAGGGCTGGAAAAGAGCGAACGTAGTCCCACTGCACAAAGGTGTAAGCAAGGAAGAGGCAAGCAACTACAGACCAGTGACCAGTGAGCCATAAGTAGTATGGAAATTGATTGAAACACTCTTTAAAGAAAGAGTGGTAGATTATGTTAAATCCAGCAATTTACAGGATCCCAAACAGCATGGATTCACTGGGGGGAAATTAAGTCAAACAAACCTTATTGACTTTTTTTGACATGGTGACTAAAGTCATAGATAAAGGTAGGGTCATACATGTAGCTTATCTAGACTTTAGTAAGGCTTTTGACACTGTCTCACATCACAGACTGCTAAATAAATTCGAAAGCATGGGATTGGATACTTAAATGGTTGAATACATAAGATCTTGGTTGCAGGATAGAAAACAGAGATTTGTAGTAAATGGAGTACATTCACAAGAGGAAATGTTATTGGTGGAGTACCCCAGGGATCTGTACTTGGACCAGTGCTTTTTAATATCTTTATTGGGGGCATTGCAAATGGCATTAAAAGGAAAGCATGCCCTTTTGCAGATGACACAAAGGTATGCAACAGGGTAGACACACCAGATGGGGTAAAACAAATGATTGATGATCTACAGTAGGTAGACTAGAGGAATGGTCAAGAGCATGGCAATTACAGTTTAATGCTAAAAAATGCAAAATCATGCACTTGGGTCTCAAAAATCCAAAGGCTAAATATAGTATTAATGGCACTATACTGGAAACAACAGAGGAAGAAAGGAATCTAGGAGTAACTATTTCAAGTGACTTAAAGGCAGGTAAGCAATGTAACAAAGCAATGAGGAAGGCTAGTCAGATGCTTGGCTGAATAGGGAGAGGAATCAGCAACAGAAAGAAAGAAGTAATAATGCCACTGTGTAGGTCATTGGTATGGCCTCATCTAGAATACTGTGTTCAACTCTGGAAGCCATATCTTTAGAAGGATTTTAATACATTAGAGACTGTACAAAGAAGGGCAACTAAAATGGTGCATAGCCTACATCACAAAACTTACCCGGAAAGACTAAAACAATCTCAATATGTATAGTTTGGAGCAGAGAAGGGAAAGGGAGGACATGATAGAAACTTTCAAATATATCAAGCGTTTTAACTAGTGATGAGCGGGTTCGGTTCCTCGGGATCCGAACCCCCCCGAACTTCACCCATTTTACACGGTTCCGAGGCAGACTCGGATCTTCCCGCCTTGCTCGGTTAACCCGAGCACGCCCGAACGTCATCATCCCGCTGTCGGATTCTCGCGAGATTCGTATTCTATATAAGGAGCCGCGTGTCGCCGCCATTTTCACTCATGCTTTGGAGATGATAGCGAGAGGACGTGGCTGTGTTCTCTCAGTTTCTGTGTTCAGTGTGCTGCAAATATCTGTGCTCAGTGTGCTGCAAATATCTGTGCTCAGTGTGTTGAAAATATCTACGTTCTCTGCCTGAAAAACGCTCCATATCTGTGCTGCATTGTAGTATATAGTAGGAGGACAGTGCAGAATTTTGCTGTGACCACCAGTATATATATAGCAGTACGGTACAGTAGTTCACTGCTCTACCTCTGTGTCATCAAGTATACTATGCATCCATACCTGTGCTGCATTTTAGTTGTGCGCAGTATATAGTAGGAGGACAGTGCAGAATTTTGCTGACCACCAGTATATATGTAGCAGTACGGTACAGTAGTCCACTGCTCTACCTCTGTGTCATCAAGTATACTATGCATCCATACCTGTGCTGCATTTTAGTTGTGCGCAGTATATAGTAGGAGGACAGTGCAGAATTTTGCTGACCACCAGTATATATATAGCAGTACGGTACAGTAGTCCACTGCTTTACCTCTGTGTCGTCAAGTATACTATGCATCCATACCTGTGCTGCATTTTAGTTGTGCGCAGTATATAGTAGGAGGACAGTGCAGAATTTTGCTGACCACCAGTATATATATAGCAGTATGGTACAGTAGTCCACTGCTATACCTCTGTGTCGTCACTACCTCTGTGTCGTCAAGTATACTATGCATCCATACCTGTGCTGCATTTTAGTTGTGCGCAGTATAGTAGGACGACAGTGCAGAATTTTGCTGACCACCAGTATATATATAGCAGTACGGTACAGTAGTCCACTGCTCTACCTCTGTGTCGTCAAGTATACTACAAAAGTTCAGTAAAATGACCCAAAAATCAAAATGAAAAGCATCTGATGAGAAGCGTAAACTTGCCAATATGCCATTTACGACACGTAGTGGCAAGGAATGGCTGAGGCCCTGGCCTATGTTCATGGCTAGTGGTTCAGATTCACATGAGGATGGAAGCACTCATCCTCTCACTAGAAAACTGCAGTGCCACTCCTAGATGGGCCAGATGTTTGTGTCGGCCACTTGGGTCGCTTAGCTAAGTCACACAGCTACCTCATTGCACCTCTTTTTTTCATTGCATCATGTGCTGTTTGGGCCCTATTTTTTTAAATCTGCCATCTTGTCTGACACTGCAGTGCCACTCCTAGATGGGCCAGGTGTTTGTGTCGGCCACTTGGGTCGCTTAGCTTAGCCATCCAGCGACCTTGGTGCACCTCTTTTTTTCTTTGCATCATGTGCTGTTTGGGGACTATTTTTTAAATCTACCATCCTGTCTGACACTGCAGTGCCACTCCTAGATGGGCCAGGTGTTTGTGCCGGCCACTTGGGTTGCTTTTTTTAGTCACACAGCTACCTCATTACACCTCTTTTTTTCTTTGCATCATGTGCTGTTTGGGGACTATTTTTTAAATCTGCCATCCTGTCTGACACTGCAGTGCCACTCCTAGATGGGCCAGGTGTTTGTGTCGGCCACTTGGGTCGCTTAGCTTAGCCATCCAGCGACCTTGGTGCACCTCTTTTTTTCTTTGCATCATGTGCTGTTTGGGGACTATTTTTTTTTTTAACATCAATAGTTTTTATTAAAGTCATTTTTATGGGGTACAGAACAAAAAAAAGGGGGGGTTACATAACAACACAATAAAGAGGTAGATATAGAAGGGGGTACAGCTGGGGTGGGGGGGGAGGAGCATCCAGATCAAGGGTGGGGATTAGAGCATCAGAACCAAATACACATTATTCAACGGTTATATTTATGTATAGGAAAGACCTTTGACGTTGCATCTGGAAAAGCATGGCTCTAGCCCAGGGGGTCAACGCACATAGTTATCGATTGGTAGAAGATGGGGAGGAAAGTCTAGACTAGGGTTGCCACAGTTTAGGATAGGGGGAGAGTAGGGGTACGCTAGTGTGTAGGGGTAGTATAGCAATCAATACTACATATCTTCAGATAGTGTCTGGTTGTTCGATTAAGCTAATTGGGGTTGGGTTGTGTATATTAAGTTTATGAAAATGTTGGGATCCTTCAGTAGTGGAGATATAGCGGCGCCACATGGACCAGTTTGTTTTGAGGGGAGTGGTGTCGGTGGGAAGAGGGATATATTCCGTTTCCATGAGAAAGTGGTGGTTTATCTTATGGATAACTTTCGGCAGGGTAGGAGGTGAGGATTGTTTCCAGAGTTGAGCCAGGTTGGCGCGAGCGGCTATTAAGATGTGACCCAGAACATATCTGGCGGATGGGGGAACAGAGGGAGGGACTACGTGGAATAGTGCCAGGATCGGGTCTGGCTTGGTATGAATGGACAAAACCTTGTTTATCAGATCAAATACCTTTGACCAATAATCGGCGATCACAGGGCACGACCAGAATATATGATAGATATGGCCTACCGAGCCACACAGTCTCCAGCACTGATTGCTATGGGAGGGCCAAAATCTGTGGAGCCGATCAGGGGTCAGGTAGAGTCTGTGTATCAGTTTTATATGCATTTCAGTGTGGTTTAAGCATTTGGACATGGAGTAAGAAGTTAAAAAAATAAGGCGCCAGTCATTTGGCGTCAGGGTTCTCCCCAGGTCTTGTTCCCAAGTCAATTGGGCCTTAGATTTGGTGTGGGAGGTAGGGGTTATCAGTAGTTTGTACCAGTACGTAATGTCGCCTTTGGATTCGTGTAGGGAAAGGCGGGAAAAGAGAGTATATGAAGTTGTGTGTAACATTGAGTAGGTAGAGGGGATTGATTTCCACCAGTGCGCGACTTGCATATAGTGGAAGAGTTCTGTGGCGGATAAGGGAAATTGTGACTGAAGAGCTGAGAAGGATATTAGAGAGAGTCCGTCAAGTAGGTCACCTAGACAAAGTATACCTGCTCTTCTCCATTTGGATAGGTTAAGATGGGGTATCATTAGTGCTAGTGTAGTAATGGAGATCTGAGAAATGTGAGAGATAGGGGATGGAAGATTGGCAGATAATTTGTCCCAGGTTTGAAGTGTGGCTTGCGTGGAGGGAAGGAGAGTTATAAGAGTGGGTCGAAGCGGCTTTGGGATGCGGAATAGATCCGCTAGAGGGATTGGGTTTGCTCGATTTTGTTCCAACTCCACCCATCCTAGGTGTGATTGGGCCTCAAAAAAGTGTTTAACGGGGGCCAAAAGGGAGGCCTCCTGGTATAGAGGAATGTTAGGTAGACAGAGACCCCCGAATGCTCGCGGGAGGACCATTCTAGAGAGAGCCAGCGAGGGTGGTTTTGAAGACCAGACATATTTAGACATGAGAGAAGAGCAAGTCTGTAAGGACTTTTTTGGAAAAATATAAGGGATTGTGCGGAAAAGGTACATTAGTTTGGGTAGTAGAGACATTTTGAATGCTGCCATACGACCCAGCCAGGAGACCTCATAGGAAGACCAGGATTTTGTTAGGGCTTCTAGTGTCTCTAGTAGGGGAGAGAGATTGACTGTGAAGACATCAGTAGTGGAGATAGGGATGTTTATACCCAAATATTTTATCGTGTGTTTCCGCCAATTGTATGGAAAGGAGGATTGGAGGGTTGGGAGGGAGTGGGGTATGTTGAAGGGGAGGGCGTCTGTTTTGGTGGTGTTGAGTTTGTAGTAAGATGCTAGGCTATAGGTGTCGAGAATAGAATGTAAGACAGGTAGAGTTGTAGTGGGTTCAGGGACAAAGAGGAGAACATCATCTGCAAAGAGGCTCAGTTTGTGGGAGGATGTACCAAATTGTAAAGCCGGTATAAGGGGGTTGTCCCGTATTGTGATTGCAAGGGGTTCGATTGACAGGACGAATATCAGGGGGGATAGAGGGCAACCCTGTCTAGTACCATTTGTGATAGGGAAAGAATCGGACAAGAAGCCATTGCTGTACACCCGGGCCGTAGGGGAGCTATATAGTGCCAGAATAGAGGTTAGTATTCGGTCTCTAAACCCGAATCGGAGGAGGGCCTGTTGCATGTATTCCCAATTTAATCTGTCAAAGGCCTTCTCGGCATCTAAAGACAGCAAGAGAAGACCCTGATCCTTAGACAGGGAGTCTATCAGGTTAAAGACCCTACGCGTGTTATCAGACGCTTGTCTTCCAGGCACAAAGCCTGTTTGGTCCGGGTGTACCAGCAGTGGGAGGAAACTATTAATGCGTGTTGCAATCATTTTGGCATACAATTTGATGTCGCAGTTAAGTAGGGCAATAGGTCGATAATTTTGCACATAGGCGGGGTCCTTTCCGGGTTTAGGGATGGTAACAATGCGCGCTTCCAAGAGTTCTGGAGGTAGGGAGCAGTGGTCAGAAAATGCATTGAAAAGGGCTGTTAGGTGGGGGGAGAGAACGTCATGGAAGGTAGCATAAAAATCGGAAACAAATCCGTCTGGACCTGGGGCCTTGTTTCTAGGGGTAGATTTAATAGCTGCGGAGATTTCCTCCGCCGACCATGGGGCATTGAGTGTAGTTAATTGCTCCTGGGTGAGAGTAGGGAAAGAGAGGTTATCTAAAAAAGAGGTGATAGAAGAAGAGGTGGGTTGAGGAGTTGAAGGATCTATCGCTAGATTATATAGCTTGGCGTAATATTGTGCAAATTGGCTCGTTATGTCCCTAGGGTTTAATATTTTCTGTTTGGTGGGAGAGTAGATACATTTAATCTTGTTTCTGGCTTGCTGAACCCGTAATTTACGCGCCAACATTCTGCCGGCTTTATTGCCAAGAAGGTAGAATTTGTGGCGCATCCTATTCAGAGCCGCTTGAGTGCGGGCAAGAAGCGATTTTTGTAGTTGACCTCGAATCTTAGAGATTTCATTTTTAAGAGTTTTAGAGGGATGGGCTATATTTTGAGTTTCGAGGTCTAACAGTTCAGCTTCTAGATCCGCTTGCAGTTGGCGGGCTTGTTTTTTGAGGGTGGCACCTGCTTGAATAGCAGCTCCACGAGTGACAGCTTTAAAGGCACACCAGTGGTTGATGGAGGAGGTGTCCTGTGGAGAATTAGTGGCTAAGTAAGAGTTGATGGAGTCAAATATAATTTTTTTAGAGACAGGATTATTCAAGAGGTATGGGTATAGGCGCCATTGGCGGGGTGGATTGTGGAGGTCGTGTAGGTTCCATTTCCAGAGAACTGGGGCGTGGTCAGACCATGTAATTGGCAAAATATCGATGTCTTTGGTTCTCTGGAGAGACCATTTGTCGCATAGAATCAGGTCTATTCTGGAGTAGGTATTATGTACAAGGGAGTGGAATGTATATTCTCTACCCGAGGGGTTATGAGTCCTCCAGACATCGTAAAGGTCATATTCCGCCAGTAGATTACGAAAGGCTGAGGAGGGGCCAGAGTGAGCCGAGACAGCAGATTGAGAGGATTTGCGGGATTTATCCATTTTCGGGTCTAGGACAAGGTTATAATCACCCAAAATTACCAGAGAGCCCTTTAGTGTGTTACGTATGGTGAGGAATAGTTTACGCAGGAAGGGTACTTGGTTAGAATTAGGTGCATATAGGGATACCAATGTGACAGGCTTGTCGTCCAGCAGGCCAGTGAGGATAAGGTATCGGCCACTTTTGTCTGAGAGTTGGGAATGGAGGGTAAAAGAGACATTTTTGCTAAAGAGGATAGCCACCCCGTTTCTTTTAAATGGACCATTTGCGTAGTACCCCACAGGGAAGTGACTGTTCTTAAAAAGGGGAGGATTAACAGCAGAGAAGTGCGTTTCTTGTAGTGCGACCACGTCCGCTTTTTGCTGGTGGAAGGATGTGAGGGCCAGTCTACGCTTGTTAGGCGAGTTCAGGCCTTTGACATTGAGGGATAAAAGGTTCAGCATTGCAAACATATATCAGGGATGATGGATAGGGATCTATGTTGGGCCAGTTTAGAGGGTATGTAACGAATACTAGGGTGCAGTTGTGAATGGAGGTATAGGCCATGTCTGGAGCTCAGGGGGGAGGGAGGGGTGTGGGGATAACGTGGGGGAGAATCAAATTGGGGAAGTGGGAGGTAAACAACAGCAACAACAAAAAAAAAAGGTCCGATATATTGGACCTGCATGACTACTGCAGGGAGGGGGAAAAGGTTCGGGGGTTTGCAGTAGTACAGAAAAAGGCGGGGGCGGGCTGGAGTACCATGCACCGCCACTCTAATGTAACTTCTGAAAGGGTAGTGCAAAGGCACGTACATATAGTATATTCCTCACTAATTAACAGGTGAGTGTGGATGGGGCAATAACAGGTATTCAGTAAGTAGTAATAACAAAACAAATTGAAGCCCCTAAAGGGAGGACAGTAATTAAACAACTTGTGAAAGAGTAAACCTGTAACTTGTAGACCTAGATATGAAACATGTAGTTAGGTACATAATGGCGTTAGAGAATGAAAAAATCCTTCCACTCTCAGTAGAGGGGAAGAGGCCTACATTCTCCGTGAACCGGAGATATCAACAGATAGATTTGAAAGGACCTGATACAGCAGTCCAGAAGTTCAAATAGTCGACCATTCCTGGCGGATGGCAGCAGCTTTGGGCGGATTTGCAGGCTTCTGGATAGATATGTCCCAGTCAAGTAGTAGCTTCACACCCGCGTCTAGGGAGGAGATAATATAGGTCGAATCTTCGTATGTGACTATCAGTTTGACCGGGAATCCCCAGCGGTAGTGGATGTCGTGAGATCTGAGGGCGAGGGTGATAGGAGTAAAGGCACGTCTCTTTGCTATAGTAGCAGCCGAGAAATCTTGGAATATTTGAAGGCCTCCTAAAGTGTCGGAGTTCCTGGATTCTCTAGCGGCCCTCATAATACGCTCCTTAACCGGGAAGAAATGCACTCGGAGGAGGGTGTCTTTAGGGAGGTCAGATGAGACGTTGCGTGGTCTAGGGAGTCGGTGGATGCGATCGATCAGGAGTTCTGTGGAGTCAGCAGCTGGAAGAAGCTTCTTAAATAGAGCAGTAGCATAAGACTCCAGTTCAGAGTTGGTGACTGAGTCTGGGATGCCTCTGATCTTGACGTTATTCCGTCTTGATCTGTCCTCCATATCTGCCAGCTTGGACTTGAATTGGTCCAGATCTTGTTGTTGCCGGTCATGGGAGGAGAGGAGATCATTGTGGGAAGTGACCAGCTCTTCCATCTTGCGTTCTAAATGGTCCGTCCTGTCCCCCAGTGCCACCAGCTCAGTCTTGACCTCGCGGATGGCAGAGGTCAGATCCTTAGAGAGTTCAGACTTGAAGGCGGAGAGGATCTGGCAGAGGGATCTCACGGTCAGGGGGGCGTCTGATTCGCAATCCACTCCAGACATTGATAGAGCGGAAGCCAGGACACTTGGTCCCGTGTGATCTAGCATGACAGAAGGGGAAGAGACATTTTGTAGAGGGGAAATTTGGAGGGACTTCTGGGGGGGGAAGGACACCTTAGGAGGTATTACTTCTTTGGATTTTTTAGGAGCCATTTCTCGCCGGTAGGGGCGTACGCGGAAAGCACTGAGAGGTGTACCTCTTAGCTGGGTCCAATCAGTGAATTATAATGAAACAGGAGAACTCAGTCACATTGATAATATGTACGTGTCGTTTTAGACAAACATGAGTGGCGGTGGTCGGATCTAAGAGCTCTTACATTTTGGAGATTTCGCACATGCAGGAGTCACAGAGCTGTTAGGTTGAGAGTACAAGATAAGATCGGAGTGGGGGGTGTTAGCACTCAAATCAAAGGTTCCAGGGGGGTGTGGGTTTCTCCTTTAGGGATAGCTGGGCACCGGTGTTTGGTGTTCTCCGTCTCCCAAATTTAGGGAGATGTGAAGATGATTATGTTTCTCTCTGAGTGTGTCACCCAAGGTGCAGGTTCCGTCTTTTTCGTATAGTGGGTGTTGGTAATAGGGAGATCTCAGATTGTGCCCCTTCAGTGCTAGTGTATGGGGGTGAGCTGGACTGCTGACTGTGTATCTCCACAGGTTGGAGCGTCCGGTGGGGGGAGAGGGGGGGTAGATGACCGCTACCCTTGCTTCACGGGCGCCGCCAGCCGGCGGGCACCTCACTTGAGTGTTACCGATTCCCTGGGCCTTGGGGAGACACCCGGCGGGTAGGGCTCAGAATGAATTGTGTATGAGAGAGGTCGTCCGTGCTCAGGCGGGGCGAGAGGAGCCGGGGTTCAGAGACCGTGCGGCGGGCCTTCGCCTACGACGTCTATCCCCTGGTGTGTGGGCCCCGGAGGTCAGGGTACCCAAACGAAAGGGGGGGGGGATATAGAGGGAGGTGGGCTGGTATGTGGTGCAACGGGGGCAGCGGAGAGCCGCCAACAGCGGGACGAGCAGGGGTATCCGTGTGGCTGACACACCTCCTGCGGTGGGGTAGAAATGTAGCGGCCGGTGGTCAGGTACTGGATGGAGAGGGTTGCGGGCAGGGCCAGGTAGGTAGGCTCCTCTTCCCGGGTCGTGTACCACGTGAGTCACTAGTCCGGAGCTCAGAGTCCGGCAGGCCCCAAACTCAAGGCCTCGGTTTGATGGGGGGCCGAGGTGAGGGGTATGTGTTGCCCCTACCTGATGGGCGTAGCAGTATAGGGTGTCCAAACACAGCGGGGTTAATGCTCTGGTGAAAGCAGCTCGTGGGGGTGTAGGGCTGTGGTCTTTAGTGGATCCGCAGCTCCCACCTCAGTGTTGTGGGTTATGGGCCAGGGGTCGGTGTCTGGAGGGCGCCTGGTATAGGGGCCAGCCTCCTTTGCCCCCTCAGTGTGCCTACCTTCTTCAGTTGAGACCCCAGATCCACGTCCCCAGCCCCGCCGGGCTCCACTGCCGTCTGCTGAGCTCCACTGCCGTCTGCTGAGTAAGGCTGGAGAGGAGGATGTCACTCCCCGTCTTCGTGGTCCCGAGCGCAGCGTTCAGCGGTGATAGCTGTCAGCCGCGGGACGGTAAGAATCTGTCCGACTGGGGGAGAGGGTAAGTCCGGTATAGCTGGAATAGGCCGAGGCTGGAGGGGGACTGCAGAGTCCTTTGCCGGAGGCGCCGCGGAGAGCGGTCAGGACGTCGATGGAGCTTCCGGTTCGGGTGTCAGGCAGGGCCGGAACTCTAAGTCCCGGTCTGTGAGGGGGAGACGGACCGCAACCCGCAGAGAGGCTCCGCGAACACCGTTCACCCGCAGGTAAAGAAGGGGGGGGAAGTCGGGTACAGGGATTTTTAGCGTGACTGGGGGATTTATGACCCCTAAAACAGTCTTGATATCAGGAGCCCCTGATGCACGCTTCTTCTCCTGATGGCTGCCAAGCCCCGCCCCTCTGGGGACTATTTTTTAAATCTACCATCCTGTCTGACACTGCAGTGCCACTCCTAGATGGGCCAGGTGTTTGTGTCGGCCACTTGGGTCGCTTAGCTTAGCAATCCAGCGACCTTGGTGCACCTCTTTTTTTCTTTGCATCATGTGCTGTTTGGGGACTATTTTTTAAATCTGCCATCCTGTCTGACACTGCAGTGCCACTCCTAGATGGGCCAGGTGTTTGTGTCGGCCACTTGGGTCGCTTAGCTTAGCCATCCAGCGACCTCGTTGCAAATTTTAGGACTAAAAATAATATTGTGAGGTGTGAGGTGTTCAGAATAGACTGGAAATGAGTGGAAATTATGGTTATTGAGGATAATAATACTATGGGATCAAAATGACCCCCAAATTCTATGATTTAAGCTGTTTTTGAGGGTTTTTTGTAAAAAAAACACCTGAATCCAAACACACCCGAATCCGACAAAAAATTTTCAGGGAGGTTTTGTCAAAACGCGTCCGAATCCAAAACACGGCTGCGGAACCGAATCCAAAACCAAAACACAAAACCCGAAAAATTTTCGGTGCACATCACTAGTTTTAACAAAGTCCAGTCTTCAAATGAAGAGAAGTATTAGAACACTAGGACATGCACTGAGACCGGAGGGAGGTAGTTTTGGGGGAAATTTACGGAAAAATTACTTCACAGAAAGGGTAGTTGACAAATGGTATAGCCTCCCATCAGAGGTGGTAGAGGTTAAGACTGTAGAGCAATTTAAACATGCATGGGATAGACATAACAATATCCTTACAAAGAAATAAGGATCAAATAAGGTTTGAGGTAAAAATATTGTAAAAAATGGGCAGACTAGATGGGCCAAGTGGTTCTTATCTGTCGTCAATTTTTATGTTTTTATGTTTCTGTGATAGGCCAGATGAAAAGGGGGAGTGTCTTTAATTTGAGAAAGACTGCCCTTTCTCAAAATGCAGCTAATATCTGGGACAGCCTTTTCCCGCGCCTGCTGTCCTGTCACCCTCACCTTCATACATTCAAGCGGTATTGGAGAACACTGCAATGCTATCTGGAGCTATGTTATTGGGAAGGCATCGCAATTTATTGGATCCCCTAATTTCTTACTCATATGATAGTGAGAAATTGATGTATAGAAAAGATTAGCCAGTTGGTTAGTGCAGAGGTTCCTAAACTCCACCACTAAGGTCCAGGTTTTAAGGATATCCATACTTGCGCACAGGTGATTCAGTCAATTTGACTTATTCATATGGGCTGAAGCAAGGCTATTTTTAAAACCTGGACTGTAATGGCGGAGTTTGGTAATCTCTGGATTAGTGAAATAAATTAATTTTATTGAATCAAATGATAGAAGAGCATATGTCTGGGATGTTCATTCCTTCTCTCACAGAAACCAGTGGTGTAGAACATAGGCTCTCAAACTCGGTCCTCAGGAACCCAAACAGTTTATGTTTTCAGGACTCCTAACAGATGCATATGTGAAATAATTACCGTAGCTCCACCTGTAGATCTTTTAAAATGTGTCAGTGAGTAATGACTACATCTCCTGTTAAGTAACCTGGAAAACGTGAACTATTTGAAGTCCTAAGGACTGAGATTGAAAACCACTGGTGTGCAAAGATATATAGCAATTGTATTTAATATATTAGTCTCACTCGCATTGTATAAGTGAATAAGGGGGTAATTCAGAGTTGATCGCAGCAACAAATTTGAAAGCAGTTGGGCAAAGCCATGAGCACTGCAGGTGTGGCAGATATAACATTTGCAGAGAGAGTTAGATTTGGGTAGGTTATTTTGTCTCTGTGTAGGGTAAATACTGGCTTCTTTATTTTTACACTGCAATTTAGATTTCAGTTTGAACTTTGAACACACCCCACCCAAATCTAACTCTCTCTGCACATGTTATATTCCCCCCCCCCCTGCAGTGCACATGGTTTTGCCAACTGCTAACATATTTGCTGCTGTGATCAACTCTGAATTAGGGTGGTCATTCCGAGTTGTTCGCTTGCAAGCTGCTTTTAGCAGCTTTGCACACGCTAAGCCGCCGCCTACTGGGAGTGAATTTTAGCTTATCAAAATTGCGAACGAAAGATTCGCAATATTGCGAAAAGACTTCTCTGTGCAGTTTCTGAGTAGCTCGAGACTTACTCTGCCAGTGCGATCAGTTCAGTGCTTGTCGTTCCTGGTTTGACGTCACAAACACACCCAGCGTTCGCCCAGACACTCCTCCGTTTCTCCAGCCACTCCCGCGTTTTTCCCAGAAACGGTAGCGTTTTTTCGCACACCCCCATAAAACGGCCAGTTTCCGCCCAGAAACACCCACTTCCTGTCAATCACATTACGATCACCAGGACGAAGAAAAAACCTCGTAATGCCGTGAGTGAAATACCTAACTGCATAGCAAATTTACTTGGCGCAGTCGCACTGCGGACATTGTGCATGCGCAATAGCGACTAATCGCTCCGTTGCGAGAAAAAAATAACGAGCGAACAACTCGGAATGACCCCCCTAGGCCCAGAATTATGGAGAATGCAAAGCAAATATATTAAAAACCAGAAAAGAAAAAGAGAGTAATGCCTCGCGCCCTTATAGCAGCTTTGTACTAAAACCCCTTGGAGACACCACTTCCAAAATACATAAATGTTACAAAGATTGGAGTAGTACACAAGCGCTTCTAATCCTGAAAGCAAAGAGTTTCTTTACAAGATACACTTTAAATATCCGATGTTCTCTGCTTTCTGTGTGGTTCGCACCTCCAAACTGACCTCCTTTCAAGTGATGGTACACATATAAAGGTATCTTTTCACAAAATTTTTTTTCCCACAGATCTTCCTTTTTCTATAACACCTCTTAGACAGACGCTCACCTCATATATGGGCCCTATATGCTCTGAAAGGTTTCTTTAAAATCTTCATATCTCACACCTTATCCACCATAATCTGCAGGCACCCTCTCCCTTATTATGATGCTCACCTTAGGGTAGGTCCCTATGTTCCTTGAAAGGTTTCTTTTACGGTCAGCATTCGCTGGATGGGAGAAAACCACCTCTTTCCAGTCTCAGGTACTCGATTTTTATAATACCATAAGTCCACAGTGGTAAAAGGATAAGGTTTTTAATAATAAAAAAAAAAATGTTTTTTCCGTACAATAAAAAAATTCTCATACAATAAAAAACATACATGTACCCATACAAGGCCGTCTGGGTTTGTCCCTCTCTACTCCCTTTGGAACCGATGGTGATAATTACACCGCAAAAAAAGTATAATCAACACTTACTGCCTTGGTTCCTAGTAGAAGAATTCGAATAGTAGAAGGCAAACCTTAAGACCTGGGTAAAAACAGATAAAAGCCAACGCGTTTCGGAAAAAATCCTTCCTCAGGGCATGTTTAGAACCTACCCAGTCGGCCTTTTAAACCTAACTGAGATTCCCTCCCAATATTACAACCAATCAGATACCTCCAGTGTGGGCATCTATCATATACATGTTTCTAGTATACAAAATTACTCCTACTGTATTCCTAAGTCACTGTGCAAAGTATCTTTCATATTGGACATCAAATATACATAAGCATAACAAAGAAAAATAAATTTTCATATTAATTGGTATTCCGCAAAATCCATTCTGGAACACACTTTATGTGGATCCCTATTGATTATGTAAGGGATAGATCTTTATAATCCGGGTTTGATGTCCACATATTACTATTGTGCTGTGCCGAATCGTCATTTCCGGTTTCGCGGGAGGCGCGCAAATCCCAATGTAGTTGTCCGCCTTAGAATGTGTTCCTCCGCCGACGATGACGTGCTTCCTACTTGTTGTCATAGGAGCCGCGTCACCCGGCGGTCCTTCCCCGCAGTGGTAACCATAGTGACCGTTATCTCTCGTCAGTTCCTTTCTGTGCTGACGTATTTCCGGCCATATGGAACGCACAACCCGGAAGTCTCCTGGAACGCATAACCCGTTTTCCACCGCACAGGAATGGATGTTCATTTGTTCTCATCGCACAGGACAAAGACAACATAGAAAAAGATTTGTTAGTGATTGGGCGAACATCCACATTCCATATATTTATACAGCATAACTGGAATTATGATCTCCCTTATATATCATAGATAAAGATTTGTTAGTAATTGGACAAACATACACATTCCATATATTTATACAGCATAACTGGAATTATGATCTCCCTTATGTATCATAGCATACACATATTATTACTTATCCTTTTAGTACAAAAAGGTTTAAGTCAGAGAAACCATTTCATTTCGAAATCTACGTTCAGTCCATTAGGGACCAATGTTTTTAGATCATAGATGGTCCTCATCTCGCTTTTTGCTAATCGTTTTTCCCCATCATTGGTTCTCCAATTGGGGGTAATCAATTTAATTCCACTGAAATTCTTTAGGTGATTGATATTGCAGGCATGGGCATTTTTAAAGTGTAATGATACATTATGGGTCTCTAACCCTTTTTTAATGTTACGGGCATGCTCAGCCATCCTTATTTTGAGCACACGGGTAGTTCTGCCCACGTACTGCAACCCACAAACACATTCTAGGAGATATACGACATTCTTAGAGTTACATGTTATAAAGTCTTTAATATCATAGGACTTTTGGGTTTGTGTAGACTTGTATTGTGTAATTTTACTTTCTTTACTTTTACACATTTTACACATAGAGCACATACCACATCTAAAAAAGCCCTTTGATCTATTCCTCATAAGCATTTTTGGGGCCGTGACCACACTGCTTACTATGCTTTCCTTCAGATTTTTTGCTCTTTTATAGATGAATTTAGGTGCCCTAGACACTGCATCCTTGAGACAGGGGTCCTTTCCTAGAATGGACCAATGTTTTCTTATTATTTGTTCAACCTGTCTATATTGACTGTTATATGCAGTAATGAAGAGTACATCATTTGACCTTACGTTATTTCTAGAGGGATTGGTGGTTAACATATCTATACGGTCATATTCCCCAATTTCCTTCATGGTGGATGTTACATTCTCTTGATCATATCCCTTTACTCCAAATTGTTCCTGAAGGGTTTGTGCCTGCTCCCAATATTTGTCAATGTCCGTACAATTACGCCTTATTCGTTGGAACTGGCTTCTTGGGATGCTTTTCAACCAGTTTAAATGGTGATTACTGCTGTAATCTATATATGAATTACAGTCAGTGGGTTTATTATGGTTACTTGTTTTGATTACTCCGTCATCCACATAAATACGGAGATACGGAGATCCAGGAAGTTTACCTCTAGATCACTAATGTTAAATGTTAGATTGATACCATACTGATTGGTATTTAACCCAGTACAAAAGGAATTCAAAGATTGCGGAATACCAATTAATATGAAAATTTATTTTTCTTTGTTATGCTTATGTATATTTGATGTCCAATATGAAAGATACTTTGCACAGTGACTTAGGAATACAGTAGGAGTAATTTTGTATACTAGAAACATGTATATGATAGATGCCCACACTGGAGGTATCTGATTGGTTGTAATATTGGGAGGGAATCTCAGTTAGGTTTAAAAGGCCGACTGGGTAGGTTCTAAACATGCCCTGAGGAAGGATTTTTTCCGAAACGCGTTGGCTTTTATCTGTTTTTACCCAGGTCTTAAGGTTTGCCTTCTACTATTCGAATTCTTCTACTAGGAACCAAGGCAGTAAGTGTTGATTATACTTTTTTTGCGGTGTAATTATCACCATCGGTTCCAAAGGGAGTAGAGAGGGACAAACCCAGACGGCCTTGTATGGGTACATGTATGTTTTTTATTGTATGAGAATTTTTTTATTGTACGGAAAAAACATTTTTTTATTATTAAAAACCTTATCCTTTTACCACTGTGGACTTATGGTATTATAAAAATCGAGTACCTGAGACTGGAAAGAGGTGGTTTTCTCCCATCCAGCGAATGCTGACCGTAAAAGAAACCTTTCAAGGAACATAGGGACCTACCCTAAGGTGAGCATCATAATAAGGGAGAGGGTGCCTGCAGATTATGGTGGATAAGGTGTGAGATATGAAGATTTTAAAGAAACCTTTCAGAGCATATAGGGCCCATATATGAGGTGAGCGTCTGTCTAAGAGGTGTTATAGAAAAAGGAAGATCTGTGGGAAAAAAATTTTTGTGAAAAGATACCTTTATATGTGTACCATCACTTGAAAGGAGGTCAGTTTGGAGGTGCGAACCACACGGAAAGCAGAGAACATCGGATATTTAAAGTGTATCTTGTAAAGAAACTCTTTGCTTTCAGGATTAGAAGCGCTTGTGTACTACTCCAATCTTTGTAATATTAAAAACCAGGTGTTCCAAAATACTTCTGAACCAATAAAATATATATTACAGCACACAAAATCCATAATTTAAAACAACATAGGCAATAAAAAAATTCTTGATGATAAATCATAAAATGAAAGAATAAAAAAAAAAATGTAATGGATTTTTGACATGAAAGAAAGTGCTTGTGTCTCTGCAATGCATTTCTCAGTGCAATCACCACTTTATTTCCTAAAACAATGTTTATGTTAGTTGCCTTATTGAGGTCCCTGAGGTCAGAGTGCTAAGCTAATTGGTGCAGTCTGAGTCCTTTTAAATAAGACAATATTATTATTATTATCCTTTATTTATATGGCGCCACAAGGGATCCGCAGCACCCATTACACAGTACATAATCAAATGAGCAAACAAGAAAGCAGCACTTACAGTACAAGACAATATAGGACAGGTATAGAAAACCTGGGGTTAGGTGCCATCAAAGGGAGTATGGAGTATAAGATAGTGTAAGTAAGAAAAGGAAAGACACATGAGGAATGAAGTCCCTGCTCTTACGAGCTTACAATCTAAAAGGTGAGGGGCTAACAGTCCGGAGTGACACAGAAGGGGTAGACAGTGAGCATAGACAAGAGGGTTAGGAGGAGAGTTGGCTGGGTTTGGTGAAGAAGTGGGTCATGAGAGCCCATTTGAAGTTTTGTAGAGAGGTGGAGAGTCGGATGGGGAGAGGTAGAGCATTCCAGAGATAGGGAGCAGCACGTGCAAAATCTTGTAGGTAGGAGTGGGAGGAGGTAATCAGTTGGCAGGAGAGACGGCGTGCATCAGCAGAGCGAAGAGGATGGGTGGGAATGTAAAGAGAGATAAGGTGAGAGATGTAAGAGGGAGAAGAGTGGGTGAGGGCTTTGTAGGTGAGTGTGAGAAGCTTGAATTGGATTCTGAATGGGAAGGGTAGCCAGTGAAGGTCCTGCAAGAGAGGGGATATGGTTGTAGTACGTTTGGTGAGGAAGATGAGACAGGCAGCAGATTGAGGATGGATTGAAGTGGAGAGAGGCATTTTTGAGGGAGGCCAGATAGGAGGAGATTGCAGTAGTCCAATCTGGAGATGACCAGTGAGTGGATAAGGGTCTTAGTAGCATCCTAGGTGAGAAATGGTCTGATCCTGGAGATGTTTTTGAGATGGAAATAGCAGGTTTTGAGAGGTACTGAATGTGTGGTTTGAGGGATATTTTACTTCCTCCTCTACAGTCTAGATAAATGTCTTCAATATCTTGAATCTAAAGGCCTCAGTATCTTCCTTATGTTTGGAAATGAAGTATCTCAAGGCATTATAGTAAGAAAGTCCATTTCTAATGTTACATAATATATTTTTATTTTAAATTATCAGGTAATATTGCTTCTATAATAAATAGTTTTACTTACAGTTTAATTTACTGTTCATCACCTTGTTGACATCACCTTTAGCCCTAAACATATGTAGCACAATAAGCATGCTAATGTTTAAAATTCACTATCATACATTGAAAATATAACATTCTATGCTGAAGCAGTGAACTACACAATTGTGGAAAAACTAAACTTAAACTTTGAGTAGAAACTCAACTACAATAGATGCAGTTCAAAGGTGCAATACTAAAAACAGTAATTTAAAGCTTGGGTAATGTGTGTGTATATGTAAACTCAGAGTATATTCTGTTTGGGTTAACAAATATTGAGCCTAATTCAGGATGGATCCCAAATCTCGATCCAACCGGAATTTTTGCGTTTGCCCGTAGTGTGCATGGGCATGGCCTGTCCCGCGCATGTGCCCACATTTACTGCAGGGCGGGAGTTGGGTGGCAAAGCTCCGTTTCCAATGCAGAGATGGAGTGTTACGGGGGCGGTGGCAAGGAAACAGGGGCGGCAGTTTCTGAACGAGGGGACATGGCGTGGGCGGGATTGGGGCGGGCGCGTGGCATCACACGCAGCCGCTTTGATCAAAAAGATGGCTTCGCCAGCAGGAGGCTTCCCTACTTTCTGTGATCGCACACTAATTGAGGTGCGATAGCAATTAGTGCATGATCGCAGGGTGAGGGGTGGCGGTTAGCTTGCTGGGTGGCCTTGCCCTGCGATAGGCGGGCCCCCAGTATGCGAGAGAAAAGATTGCAAATTCTGCTAAAAAGCTGAATTCGCAATCCTTACTGATTAGGGTCCATTGTGCGTTATATTGTGTTAATAAAGACTACTAAGTAATAACTTTGGGGATGATGCAAATTCAGTTGCCTGCAATGACTGGAATGCAAATGGAATGGAATGCTCTTCTATGCAAACGTATTGTCATCACTACCATCGGAAGTTGCACCTACTGTACCCCACACTAGGTGTAGGTGATCTGTCTAAATTTGGAGTTCACTTTACATATGGCACAAATATTAAATTAACTGTGACTACACTACCACAACATAATAGTTCCCTTATTTGTTTTGGCATTGTTGAATGAATGAGATATGTAGGACTCTACTGTAGCATTTGCCATTTGTTTGCTGAAAGAAGTCTGTCACTTCCGTTGAGAGAAGTCTGTCACTTCCATGGATAGAAACAGAAAAAGAAGAAATAAGAAGCACTATCTGTACTAATTTTTAATAATATAATGACACAAATTAACAATACAATGACAGTTTTAAAACTACAATATCATAATATAGATCCAATGACTTATATCATTCCATTTGACTTTGGTCACATTGCCAGCAAGTATGAATAAAGGGCCTAATTTAAGTTGAGGCAGATATAACATGTGCAGAGAAAGTTAGATTTAGGTGGGTTATATTGTTTCTGTGCAGGGTAAATACTAGCTGCTTTATTTTTACACTGCAATTTGGATTTCAGTTTGAACACACCCCACCCAAATCTAACGCTCTCTGCACATGTTATATCTGCCAGCCCCCCTGCAGTGCACATGGTTTTGCCCATCTGCTAACAAATTTGCTGCTACAATCAGGGGGTATATTTACTAAGGTCCCAAATTAATTTGAATCCATTCGATTTCCATTTTTTTTTCGAAGTGTGATCTCGGGAATTTACTAAACACAAATCTCAGCAGTGTTGGGGCTATTCGTATTAAGATACACTGCTGACCACACAAATGCGAATTAATAGACCATCAGTCAAACACGGCTATTATTTAATAGACATTGGTAATTTACTAAGAATTCGTATTCTCAAACACTGCCGACAATAGCCAAACACTGCCGGGAAAGCATAGAATTCATAAAAAAATGTAGCTTTTAAATAGAACTGCTTTTGGCTGGTGTGTTTGGATACTCATGCACGGATCAGTGAGATCAGTGCATGCTTCTCTGTGTCAAAGGGTCAGAAATAGTTCAAAATGCCCAAAAAAATTGCGTGGGGTCCCCCTCCTAAGCATAACCAGCCTTTAAATACAGGGGAAAAAATTTACTAGGGTACCACAGTATTTAGACAACCAGCAGCGGGCTCTTGGCCCAGCCCTGGTTCCAAAAATACGGGGGACAAAAGATGTAGGAGTCCCCCATATTTATAAAACCAGCACCAGGCTCCATTAGCCATAGAGATAATGCCACAGCCGGGGGACACATTTATGTAGGTCCCTGCGGCTGTGGCATTACCCCGCCAACTAGTCACCCCTGACCGGGGTTCCCTGGAGGAGTGGGGACCCCTTAAATCAAGGGGTCCCCCCTCCAGGTACCCAAGGGCCAGGGGTGAATCCCAAGGCTGTCCCCAGCACCCCTGGGTGGTGGGTGCCCGAGCTGATAGCCATAAGTGTGTAAAAATTAGAATATTGTTTTATGTTGTGGTACTACAAGTCCCACTGGTACCTGTAGTTCCACAACAACAACAAATACCCAAATAAAAAGAGAACACACACCCTGTGGAAGTAAAACTTTAATTAACATACATGCACACTTACACATTCACACATACTTACCTAGTGTCCCACGGAGCCCATCAGTCCCCTTGTCAAGTAGAATCCAATTGGAAACCTGTAAAAAAAATATACATATATACTCACATATTATTCAGTGATGATCGGTCCTCTTCATTCCATGTAGAATCAGTAGATAAAGAAAACCTTTCTGTCAAACTGACAGGTCGTAACACCCCCTTGCTCCTAGGCTCCACCCCCTTTAATATTAAATGATAGTGTTTTATATCGCTTTAATATAAAATTTTATATAAAATTTTATATAAATTTATAGTGTTCGATATTAAACCGTATTAAAAATTGTCGCGTAACACCAGTCGCAGAGTGTCACGTAACAACAGTAGCAGAATGTTACGCAACGCAGCGCGTCAAATCAGGCGGATGAAAGATGCATATTACACAGTGTTAAAACCAGGTAGTTTTAGCGGCATTGATAAATATTATGGGTCGGTTAAAAATAAATTTAAAAGATCCGACGTAAGAAAGTGGTTACAAGAACAAGACGCCTACACGCTGCACAAGCCAGCAAGAAAAAACTATAAAAGGAACATGATTTGTGTATCGGGTATAAACCAACAGTGGCAATGCGATTTGGTCTCGCTGATAGATTTGTCAAAATACAACGATGGCGTTAAATACATATTAACAATCATCGATATATTCAGTAAGAGGGTGTGGGGTGAAAGTCTGACCGCTAAGAATGCAGCAACGGTCGCTAATGCTTTTGAAAAAATATTCCAGTGCGGTGATGTGCCGATGAAGCTACAAACCGATAATGGTAAAGAGTTTCTAAACAGAAACCTAAAAAAGGTGTTAGAAAAATACGGTATAAATAATTTCACGACCAATAACGATGTGAAAGCGGCTGTTATAGAGCGCTTCAATAGGACTTTAAAAACACGCATGTGGCGCTATTTCACGGCAAAGAATACCTACAGATATATAGACGTTTTACAAGACTTCATACGCAGCTATAATAACACATACCATAGAACGATTACGTGCGCTCCAAACGATGTGAATGACTCTAACGCATTGAGTGTCTTCAAAACGACCTACGGTGATTACTTTAGAAGTAAGAAAGCCCCCGTTTGTTTAGGAATCGGTGACCACGTCCGTATTTCTAAATATAAGGATATATTTCAGAAAGGTTACGAACAGAGCTTTTCTGAGGAGATTTTTGTTGTACATAGTGTGAACACTAAAGGGCTTAAACCGCTTTATAAGTTAGCAGATCTGTACGGTGAAGTTATAACAGGTAGTTTTTACCCCGAAGAGCTTCAAAGCATACCAAAAAACTATAACAGAGGTTACAAAGTGGAAAAGATTTAAAAAAATAAGACGGTCAGAGGCCGTAAATACGCGTTAGTCAAGTGGCGCGGGTACCCCGCAAAATTTAACAGTTGGGTCGCAGCATCGGTGATAAAAGACATATAAAGATCATCAGTATCTAAACAAGACGAGCGATGGATGACAAGGCGTTCTACATAACCTTACCCAGCAACGCATCGGCTGTTACCTTCCCGCAAAATAAGATTTCTAACTATACGACAAAGTTGGCTAAACCGATAGACTTAAATGGCGAATGGGAAGTGGCACTTACTGAGATACAATACCCGCATACGTGGAATACATTGGATTTACAAGATTGTAGACTGCAATTATCATGGGATGGAACGGCGGACCAGCCGGTGGCGAGAGTCGCGAGTTTGTGCATTAAACCCGGTTTTTATGAAACAATCGAGGCGTTACTGAACGTAATCAACGCTGAAATTGTACAACTGAAACTGGACGTTGGATTAAGACTAACGTATGATCCATTTGCACGCGTTGTAACATGCGACAGTAAACTGTTGTATCAAATCCACGCCGGTTCTAAGCTGACATGGATACTGGGTTTACAGCCTAAAACTAATATTTCTAAACCATGCGCCGACATCAAAGGCGGCCAATATACGATGCACGTGTACACAGACATTATCGAACACCAACGGGTCGGGGATAGTTATGTGCCGCTACTTCGCACTGTTGAAATGAAGGGTTATAACAATGAGGTTGTCACAATACGATACGAGAAACCCGATTACGTACCATTGTGCAAAACACATTTTGACACGATAGCCATAGAGATAAAGAACGACCAAAACGAGAACATGGCATTTAAGTTTGGGAAAGCGATCGTGAAGCTACACTTCAGACGCCGCAAAACTGAATTTTATTAACTAAGCAGAATGGTCGCTGTTAAAAATTATGGCGATCCGGGCCTCTATGCACAATATTATAAATCTCAAGCCGGTAATGGATTACCAGGTTTTCACGGCAGCGCATACATGTACGGCTGCGGTTTAGGCGGTATTTTTCGAAGTCTTTTCAGAAAAGCTGTTCCTCTTTTCCGGAGAGGTTTAGAGTTGGCTAAACCGCATATGAAGACAGCTGTTCGTAATATAGCGAAAGATGTTATCGGGCAAGCCACAACGGCCGTGGTGAATAAGATACACGAGGCGAACCAAGCAAAGCAAGACGGTTTAGGACTAATATATACAAGAAAAGGCGTGTCTAAAAGAAAACGGAAGCGTATGATAACGCTTCCGCCTTGGGACATACCCTTTTTAAATAAAAAACAGAGACGACGCAACTCAAAGAAGAAGAGAAAGCCGAAGAGCGCCGTTGGTGATATTTTTTAAACATGTCTTTCATACACCACAAATCCGTTGAATGTGCAAAAACAGAGCTGGATCTTTTTGACGTGCCCCCGACACAAACTAGCATAGAGAAAAGTCTATACGTCGAAGTTCAACCTTTAGCGGCGTTATCAGACACAGCTCCGCTTGAATTTTATATAGCAGCCAGCCGTGAACACTACTACGATCTGAACAACACGCTGTTGTACGTGACATGCAAGATCGTACGAACCGATAACACGCCGATACCGCAAGGTGCGCGGGTCGCACTTATTAATTACCCAATAGCGACTTTATTCAACCAAGTGGATGTAACTTTGGGCGACAGGCTCATATCACAATCCAACAATCTTTACGCATATCGCGCGTACATTGAGACTATATTGAATTACAGCTCGGATGCATTGTCAACAAAACACACAACAGGATTATTTTACAAAGATGCGGATGGTGAATTTAACAACACGGCGCTGGACGGGCCGAATACGGGTTTCAAAAAACGAGCAGGAGCAACAGCGCAGAGTCGCACTGTTGAACTGCTAGGCCCGCTTCACTGCGACCTTTTCCATCAACATAAACTAATTTTAAACGCCGTTGATCTGAAGATTAAACTAACCAGAAACAAAGACGCATTCTGCTTAATGTCGTCTGAGGCGGATGCCTTTAAAATACAGATCACAGCTGCATCCCTGTTCGTGAAAAGAGTTCAGGTCTCACCGGCCGTGCGGATTGGGCACGCGCAGGCCCTGTTAAACGGTAACGCGAAATACGCGATTGACCGCGTTGGGATGAAAATCTACAGCGTACCAACAGGCAGTAGAGTATTTAATCTAGAAAATTTATTTTTAGGACAAGTGCCGAAAACAGTTATAGCCGGTTTTGTGGATAACGAATCATTTTCAGGAATCCATAACCGGAACCCCCTTTGCTTTGAACATAAAAATGTAAGTTTTGCATCCCTTTATCTGGATGGAACGCCGCACCCCGCCAAGCCATTTCAACCCGACTTTGAAAGCGGTAATGCTGTAAGAGAGTATATGTCACTCATACAGATCACAAATAAGCAGAAATCTGACAATGGTATACTGATTGACCGCGAAGAGTACCTCAGGGGCTACACGCTATTTGCTTTTGACCTTTCACCAGAACAGGAGTGTGGAGAACACCTTTCCCTGATAAGAACAGGCAATCTACGTGCCGAATTCCGCTTTGCAGAAGCGTTGGACCGGACAGTCAATGTGATAATATACGCTCTATTTGATAACATCATCGAGATTAATCAAAGGCGCGATGTGCTGTACGATTATCTATAAATGAAATAAACTAACACTATGCTGCTAAAAAAATGAACACATTACAGATAAACTGTATTCTGTATGCCGTGCAAAGCACAAGGCATATTTTTAAAGGAACGTATCCGTGCGATATGTTACCGGTCAGTAAACTGTCGCAATATCCCTGCGCGTTTGTAATCAATACGCATAGCAGCGGGCTGCCGGGTGAGCACTGGTTGGCCGCTTATTTTAACGAACAGCGTGAATGTTACTTTTTTGATTCTTACGGGTTAGCCCCTGACAGCACCCTATTCCCAAAAGCAATAATACATTTTTTAAACTTGAATTCAAAAAGTGTTTATCACCAAAATAAGCAGTTGCAAAATTTTAACAGCACCGTTTGCGGTCAATATTGCATATACTTTATATTTTACATGTGTAAAAAATACAAATATGTGGATGTACTGGCCCGTTTTAGTGATGACACAAAACGTAATGATTGTTTTGTTTCAAATTTTGTAAGACGACTCCCAAGAAGCCATTGTCTGAGTCATTATGCATATAGATATATACAGAATTGTGTAACTTGTAACCAACGCTGTGCGTGAAGCGTTTTATGTACAACGCGTCATAACTATGGCACGTTGTACATAAAACGTTTCACGCACAATGTTGTGTGTGAAGCGTGTTACGCACAACGTTGTATTGTTTGTGTAACTTGTAATCAACATTCTGTTTGATACGTTTTATGTACAACGCATCATATCTATGATGTTTTTCTAACAAACAACGTTGTTTATTAAACTTTATATTGCGTGCTTGAAATTTCTTCCGTTTACAGCAATAGAAACAAAGAACAAAACGTTGTTTTATAAAGCATAAACATATTTTATTGATATATATATATATATATATATATATATAACACGGTAAAGAAGCATTTAAAACATTACATAAAATATTATTGACATAAGTTAAACATTGTGGCGCAAAATACCAACACAAAATACAGTGTATAAAAATATTATAAATTAGTTATATGTTATAGTTTCAGCCACTGTGAATCCTGAAATAGATTTACGGATCTTTTCCTAGGCAGTAAGTAACCGTGCGGTGTTGTTAAACCTGGGGGACTTAAAACATTTATTCGACCTTTGTTAAGGGTTTGTAACGACATGGGCGATGTCACAGCGCCATCAGAGTCATCCTGCTTCTCAGCTTTTAAGCGTTCTAAACACATTCTATTTGCCGCATTGGCTATGACGGTTGAGGGAATATTCAATTCAGACATTGCCCGCATAAATTCAGGCCACCCGTTCGGTATATTACGGATCGACACACCGTTACTTTGCGTGATGCTTCTTATTAAATCTAACATGTTGGAACCAGGCACAGTGACGCCTTTGTACAGAAACTCCCCTTTACTGTTCCAGTCTGTGATGTGTTTAGAGCGTGTCATTTTACTCAATAGTATTTCACAGTTTTTCTTATACCAGTCATTAACACCGCTCAAAAGCTCATGATAAACAGCATCGGGTGCAATAGGCTGTGTCGTATTATTTGATTCATCGACAGATTTTGCAACGGGTGATAAGAGAGCTAAAGTTGACATTTCACTATCAGCCTGTTTACTCAACACCAGGTATCTCTGCAACAACATTGTATATCGCTTTGCTTTTTCATATTCTGATAAATCATTATTCTGTAGTATTTTCACGATCTCTACATCTAGACCATGCGTTGCTGTTTTACGTATGTCGTCGCTGTTCGGTTTATTATGTAAACGGTCTATCTGATTCTGAGGTACCAGATACATTTTCTCAGCGTACTCCATCAGCGATTAGACAATAGTCCTGTAATTAGCGGTATAGCAAAACCAAGCAGCGAACCGATAAAACCACCCGACTGTTTAACCAACCTCTTCTTTTTTCCAATGGCACATTTCTTATTACAAAGTGATTTTATAAGCGCTCGCTTCTTTTTAAGGTAGTTCAACTGTCGTTGAGACAGCGGTATTTTACCTTTAAGCGTGTTGAGCGCTATCTCACAAATAGCCGTGACTAAATCGTTTGAAGCGTTGGATAAAATAGCATTTCTTTGGATTGGTGTTGCTTTAATTAACGTTTTTAAAAGCACCCAATTACGTCTTATCCGCCCCGACATGTTCACCGTTGTTAGAATGACAACAAATGACTAAAGGTTGTACGGTTATAGCTTTATAGAACCACGCTTCTTAATGACAAAAGCGACAGGCGTGTCTGGTGGGAATAAGCCGCTTCGTAAACGATAATCGTCAAGAGCGTTGTTTCTTAAATCAACCAGTAAATAACCATAAGGGGCAGCCGTCGCGGATTCATAGGATTCGAGAAAAAAACGATGTTTCGATGGGTACATTTGTCTAGCCAGAATGCCCACCTGCATTTTATCCCTGGGGTTTTTGAACAGGACCATATATTTTGTGTTTAAATGTATAGTTCTGCTCTTTTTACCTTGACAAAATACGTTTTGGACAAGGTACAGGATACTGAGATTACGATGGTGTACATACTTTGTGAAAGCTTTCTCAACCTCAGAATTATTACTTGCCGCATCCATCAAATCATCAATCACTGTTAAATTAATCTTATCAGGGGGAAAAAGTTGATCATCGCTAAAAGACTCTGGTAAGCCCTCTATAAAACACGTACAGGGGTAATCACCCAGAAGTTGGTCGTATATAGGTTGCCAACAGGTGTAAAACCAAACAACATTATCAGGTACATGAGTCATATGTGTTGCAGCGTGTTGCAACAGCGTTTTCACAAAATAACTTTTACCCGAATTGGACGGACCCGCTAAAATACATGAGAAAGGGTGCTGAAATCTGGTGTCCATCTTAATAGCCGAACGGCAGTGTTGTGAAGTTGTCCGTAAGAGACCGTTTAGTATAAACACACCTTTGCGTCTTCTGCAAAGTACGCGTCTCTATCTGCCAGCACTTTTTCACACGTACTATACCGGGTTGACGGATCACAACCTTTTTCTGGTCATCGCCTTCGGGATTTAAAGGATAATCTAAGACCAGTTCTTTCAGGCTGTCAAAGTTAACGTGCTGTGCATTATCAACATTGAGCGTTATACCTTTAACTTTTAAACAGGTCTTTCCGTTGTTTAGTCGATAGCTGTATGACTTGGGACCGGCTGAGACAAATTCTGTTATATGGGTGCCTGTGGGTAGTTCGCTGGTCAACTCGCCTAAATAATCACCCAATGGCGGGCACCAGTCACCGGGTCTACTGACAAAAATTACAGAATCTGTGTCGTGATAAAGACATCTATCTTGTAATCTATACAGTAGTTTGTACAGTTCAACACGTGCATAAGCCGTTGTAAAGATGGCTATAGTTACATTTGAAATTGCGCCCCTGGTGTAATGATCTTTGGCATACTTCCAATTTACCATAACTGTATCATCGTCAACAAAGTCCAAAGCGGACACGTCATAGTACGGTAAGAACGCGTATTCAAAAAGTTTGTCGGGATCGGTCACTAGACACGTATTGGGCATGTTGCTACGTTGACCAAATTTACCCCATAAGGAATTTAAAAACAGTTTTGAAATTTGTCTTTTAGCGGGATTGATTTCTATGCGATCGGGTCGTAAAGACACGCCTTCATTTTTTTGATAGGCATCTATATACTCTTGGCGTTTCTCGGCGTCTGTACACCATTCGGGATAACCAGAGGCCTCTTGTTTATCCCTGAGGTGCGTTTTAATGTAGCCTGAAAACAATTTGTCAGAGCTCTCATCAAAATGCCACACCTCATAGATTTTACACACCATGTACCCCATTTCTACAGCCAAGTTTAGTTCCACGGTACACCGTGTACCGATGAGTGCACGTTTTTCTGAATCATGAACGCGCGGCTCAGTCTGGCCAGACTCAGCGCATGTGCGACATAATGGAAACATTAACTTGCCACCCATTTTAACCGGCAGAACCAGAAAGAATAGGCCACGAGGCGGGTAAACTTTAACCCTGGCAAAACCGAAATACTTTGTGACATCACCAAAGTCCTTATAAATAATGCGTGGGTGCTGTATAGGATACGTTTTGGTTTTGTTAACATATGGGTACAGGCTGGTGAAATCAAAATAGTGAATTTTTTCATCACAGCCTGTTTTGTGATACAGCTTTATGGCGTTTGTGCGCCCGCCATAAAGAGCATCACGCGGCTCCAAGGGTTCGGGTAATTCTTTACCCTTCAGAAAAGCCTGTAGATCCGCATCAGAATCTAGCATAGACTTCCATTCACAACCCCAGATTTCACGTATCTGAAATCCACAACGTTTAAGGTAGTGCAACTTTACCTGCGTCTTGTGGTGTAATTGACCGTAGGTCGTTTTAGTCAGTTTGTTTTTATCATCGGCGTTGTAACAAGCACCACAGCCGTGATAAAAACAACCTTGGAATTCAAATGCAGTGGGTGTTCCGTTAATCACAGCGTAACCATCCAGGCTGTATTTACCAACTTTCTTCTCGCCCCCTTGTAAAGCGTGTCTTATACTCACACCTTCTTTGTGCTCTATGTACATTAACCACTGTATGGCTGGCGTTGAGTAACGCTTCTGAGTCTTGTGATAGTTATCACCCGGTACAAGGGCCAGTGTCTTTTCCTGTAAAAATTTACAATGGTACATGGCCATGCATACGGAAGCCAACGTGACTAATTGAAAAGCTTCGATGTGACGTTTAACCACAACCTTTTTTTTTTCTTTGTTATTAGAAATTCCTGTTCTGTCATGGCTATAACAGCCGATCTGAAAGCATCACAAGCTTTTTGTAATATTTTCACATCTTCTTTACAATATCGTACGAGCTCTTTTTG